>NW_024111888.1:0-138141 GCF_003073215.2 Triticum urartu | reverse complement strand
CTCTTTTCTGATGTCTTGTAGGCCACAAATGCGGGCCAGTGATCTCTGATATTCTCATATCTGCCCTTGAATTCTGGTGTCTCATTATTTTTGACAAACTTATTCAGCTCTTTCTTCCACCTCCTGAATAGTTCTGCCATCCTCTTCAGAGCAAAAGAGTTGATTAATTTCTCTTTAACTGGGTTCTCTGGATTATCCTCAGGCGGTAGGGTGAAATTTGACTTCAGCTCAGTCCAAAGATCATTTTTCTGCATATCATTGACATAAGAGACCTCAGGGTCTTCTGTAGCCGGCTTAAACCATTGCTGGATGCTTATCGGGATCTTGTCCCTAACCAGAACCCTGCACTGAGCAACAAATGCGCTCTTTGTCCGGAGGGGTTCAATAGGTTGGCCATCGGGCGCGATTGCTATGATCTCAAACTTTTCATCCGAGCTCAACTTTTTCTTCGGGCCTCGTCTCTTTACCGAAGTTGTGCTCGATCCGGAGGGCTAGAAAAAAGAACAAAGACTTAATTAATATGTGTACATACCAAAACAATGAATGCATTAATCAGCTAGTCAGCATAGGCTTAACTAATATATATACCTGGACGGACTCGGTTCGGTCACCGGAGCCGTCATCACGGTCTCCTTCTTGCACCGGCATTGGGTCACCGGAGCCGTCCTCATGTTCTTCTTCTTGCACCGGCATTAGGTCACCGTAGCCAGCTTGTTCACCCTCTCCTTCCAGACCATCGGTTTCGTTGAGAAACAACGAGATGGCATCACTTCCTTCTGCGATTATGTCCCTCAACAACGCTTCTTTTGTTACTTCGTCTAGGGCGGTGTCCATAGTTTCTACAAATATTTACAACATGGCAATTCAAACATGACAGATGGATATATTAGTGCCAAATGTAGAACTAGCTACCTAATCATAGTAAGCTATCGGGAGGGGGTATATATCGACAACGACGACACTACATCTATGTCCCTCAACGACCCTCGTTCCCGATAAAAAAAAGAGGAAGAAGAAGAAAAATAAGAGGAGAAGAAAGAATAGAGGAGAAGATCTCCTCTATTCTTTCTTCTCCTCTTTTTTTTCTTCTTCCTCTTCTTTTTTTATCCTCTTCTTCCTCTCATGTTCGATAGGATCGCCGAGGGGTCGGGAGGTTGCCTAGTGTCAAGGGATTCAACAAAACCATGTCTTTATCATTAGGCGAAAGTAACATGTGCATGATGGTATGAAGCTCTTCAAAGTTGTTCTAGAACGGAGTCCCAGATAGGATAATTCGCTTTTTGGTACAAAGTTCAGCAAGAGCCTTCCGAATATCGCTATTTGGAAGGCCTTTGCTGAATTCGTACCAAAAGGCGGATTATTCTATCCGGGACTCCATTCCAAAACAACTTTGCAGAACTTCGTACCAACATGCCCTGGTTACTTCCGGCTAATGATGAAGGCATGGATTTCTTCAATACTTTGACACTAGGAAACCTCTCTCTACTTCCAGCTAATAAGAATAAGAAGAAGAAGAAGAGGAAGAAGAAGAAAAGAAGAAAAAAAAGAGGAGAAGAAGAAAGGAATAGTGGAGAAAAGAGATAATAGAATATATTCTATTTTCTCTTCTTCTCCACTATTCCTTTCTTCTTCTCCTCTTCTTTTTCTTCTTTTTTCTTCTTCTTATTTATTTCTCCTCTTCTTTTCGGTAGAGGAAACCCTAAATAGCTAGCATGTATCATGGGTGTGAGATACATGTGGCCTTCGGTGTCGGACACTACATCCACGTCCCACAAGTGACGTGGGCGTTGAAGCCCGCGCCACTTGTGAGATGTGGGTGTAGTGTCCGACACCGACGGTACATGTATCTCACACCGATGATACTTTCTATTTAGGGTTTTGTCCTCTACCGCTCGGCGACCCTCTCGACGACCCTCGTTCCCGATAAAATAAAGAGGAAGAAGAAGAAGAAAAAAGAAGAGAAGAAAGAATAGAGGAGAAGACTTCCTCTTCTTCCTCTCCTCTTCTTCTCCCTCTTCTTCCCCTTCTTCCTCGCCTCTCTCATGAATGTCCGACGTTCTCGACCCCCTCCCCACGTGTCGAAGAAAAAAATAAGAAAAAAAAAGAGGAGAAGAAGAAAGGAATAGTGGAGAAGAAGAGAAAATAGAATATATTCTATTTTCTCTTCTTCTCCACTATTCCTTTATTCTTCTCCTCTTTTTTTCTTCTTTTTTCTTCTTCTTATTTATTTCTCCTCGTCTTCCTCTCCTCTTCTTCTTATTATTTAGTTCTCTCGACCCCTCGTCCCTCTCTCGACCCCTCGATGACCCTCGTCCTTGATAACATATTTTTTCTCCCCTCAACACCTCTCGACCTCTCGTCCCACTCTCGACCCCTCATCATCATCTATCACCCCCCTCATTTTGTTTAGCATATATCCATGAACAAAATAGAGGAGAAGATCGAAGAAAAAAAAGAAGTCTTCCTCTTCTTATTTTCCTTTTTCCACTCCTTCCTTTTCTTCTTCTTCTTCTTCCTTCTTCCTCTTTTCTTCCTTTTCCTTATTTTACTTTTTCCTCTACACTAACCTAAAATCGATATCTACTAATTAACAACCTAAATAAAAAAAATGAATACATATATGAAAAAAAAACATCATATAAAAAACATTTTTGACATATTTAGCATATTCTGATCCATAGTTCAAAATTTTCAAATTTCATTCAAATGAAATTTGAATCGGATTCAAATAACTTGTTGAAAACCTATTCTAAACCTCTCCAAAAATTCTGAAATTTTGCCATCACCTTTGTCTTGCATCAGTACCTCACCACAAATTTTTTTTAAAATTCCAAAAATGCCCAAGGCCATCTAGCATTTCATCAAACACCTTCTATATGGACAAAAAAATTCAGAAATTCCAAAAAATTCAGAAAAGTGGACAGCGCGTTGCTGCTGCTCCACTTCTCCTCTCCTCTACTTCTCCTCTCCTTCTACTCTTGAATGCATCGGGGCCGGCGGCGACCATGGAGCAGGGACGGAGCAAGGGCGCTCGGGCGCAAGAGTGGCACTCGAGAGGGGGGCTCACTTTGAGGGGGGCAGCGACGGCTGGAGTCCGGCGACGAGGACGGCGGGCTCAGGGCGGCACGCGGTGACGGGGACGGCAGCCTCGGGCCGGGCGGCACGCGGTGATGGCTGAGGACAAGGAGGCGGGCTCGTGGAGGCACGCGGCGACGGGGACGAGGGCGGCGGGCTCAGGGATGCCGGCGACGAGGACGGCGCGGGCTCACGGAGGGCTTGGCGGCGACGAGGACGAGGAGCGGCCTGGCGGCGTCGTCGGAGGAGAGGACGAGGAGATCGATCGAACTGAATCGAGAATTTCACAAGTGTTGGCTTATATAGCCAGAGCATTGGTCCCGGTTCGTGAAATCAACCGTGACCAATGCCCCCCTTTAGTCCCGGTTGGTGCCACCAACCGGGACCAAAGGCCATGGCCTTTGCTGCCCCGAGCCCAAAAGTTTAGTCCCACATCGCTAGCTGAAGGGCGCCGGCACTGGTTTATAAGCGCTGGTGTTCCTACCCATTCGAGCTCCTCTCTAATGCAGGCTTTCGGGCCTAAACTTGCTACTGCATGTGGGCCTATTGGGCCTTCTGCGGGCCTGAATCCTGTCCCATGTAGGGTTTCTAGTCGTATTCAGGTCGTGGAGGCCCAGTAGGAGGCATTTTTTTTGGTTTTTTCTTTTTTATTTCTACATTTTTTTGATTTTTTATTTTTTTATTTCTACTTAAAACTAAATACTTATAGTTTTTTAGTGATTTCTTTTTGCTTTTAGGTCACAAAAATTATAAACTTTCTGTTAGTGCAATTAGTTTTAAATTTTGAATAGTTTAAATTTGAATTTTTAAAAATTTGTGTGAATCACTAGTTTATGAATAACTTTACTATAAAAATAGAATTTTTTTTCTATTTATTTTTTATTTATACTTACAACTAAATACTTATAGTTTCTTAGTGATTTCTTTTTGCTTTTAGGTTACAAAAATTATAAACTTTCTGTTAGTGCCATTAGTTTTAAAATTTTGAATAGTTTAAATTGGAATTTTATAAAATTTGTGTGAATCACTAGTTTATGAATAACTTTACTATAAAAATAGAATTTTTTTTCTTCTTTGCTATTTATTTTTTATTTATACTTACAACTAAATACTTATAGTTTGATTTTAGGTCACAAAAATTATATTCTTTTTGCTATTGAAGAATATTATAGTTTTATTTTAGTTGATCATAACATAATATTTTAATTGATTGTTTTTATTTTCATAAAAGTTTTGTAGTTCATTCTGTTTGCTATTAATTCATTCTTTGAGCTAAATGACTCTGAAATTGGAAAGCATTTCAAAATGAACTCTGAAAAGGTTGAAAGTTGGCATGGTATCATCATTTCACCCACATAGCATGTTCCAAAAAGTAGAGAGGGTTACGACAAAAACTTGATGCATTTCGTGTACAAAATGGACAATCACTTTCGAAGTATCAAAGTTTCGAACCATAAGACATGAAAGCATTTCAAATGAACTCTGAAAAAGTTGAAAGTTGGGATGGTATCATAATTTCACCCACATAGCATTTTATTATTGCGGGAGAAAGTCTTCACTTTTTCTTCGCTTGTGTCATTTGCTTATTGCGCCGTAACCATGGATAATCTTCATTGTTTATCAGGATGCTTGGGTCAGCCTTGACATTGAAGGGAGGAATTTCATGAAACTTTTCATAATCTTCAGACATGTCTGTCTTGCTGTCCACTCCCAGGATGTCCCTTTTTCCTGAAAGAACTATGTGGCGCTTTGGCTCATCGTATGATGTATTCGCTTCCTTATCTTTTCTTTTTCTCGGTTTGGTAGACATGTCCTTCACATAGATAACCTGTGCCACATCATTGGCTAGGACGAACGGTTCGTCAGTGTACCCAAGATTTTTCAGATCCACTGTTGTCATTCCGTACTGTGGGTCTACCTGTACCCCGCCGCCTAACAGATTGACCCATTTGGACTTAAACAAAGGGACCTTAAAGTCAGGTCCGTAGTCAAGTTCCCATATGTCCACTATGTAACCATAATATGTGTCCTTTCCGCTCTCGGTTGCTGCATCAAAGAGGACACCGCTGTTTTGGTTGGTGCTCTTTTGATCGTGGGCGATCGTGTAAAATGTATTCCCATTTATGTCGTATCCTTTGTAAGTCAATACAGTCAAAGATGGTCCCCTGGACAACAAATACAACTCATCATAAACAGTGTTGTCACCTCTGAGACGTGTTTCCAACCAACTACTGAAAGTCGTGATGTGTTCACATGTAATCCAGTCGTCGCACTGCTCCGGGTGTTTGGAGCGCAGACTGTTCTTGTGTTCATTGACATACGGGGTCACCAAGGTAGAGTTCTCTAGAACTGTGTAGTGTGCTTGAGACCAAGAATATCCGTCCCTGCATATTATTGAGTCTCTTCCAAGAGTGCCTTTTCCAGTCAGTGTCCCCTCATACCGCGATTTAGGGAGACCTATCTTGTTAAGGCCAGGAATGAAGTCAACACAAAACCCGATAACATCCTCTGTTTGATGGCCCATGGAGATGCTTCCTTCTGGCCTAGCGCGGTTACGGACATATTTCTTTAGGACTCCCATGAACCTCTCAAAGGGAAACATATTGTGTAGAAATACGGGCCCCAGGATGACAATCTCGTCGACTAGATGAACTAGGACGTGCGTCATGATATTGAAGAAGGATGGTGGGAACACCAGCTCGAAACTGACAAGACATTGCGCCACATCACTCCTTAGCCTTGGTACGATTTCTGGATCGATCACCTTCTGAGAGATTGCATTGAGGAATGCACATAGCTTCACAATGGCTAATCGGACATTTTCCGGTAGAAGCCCCCTCAATGCAACCGGAAGCAGTTGCGTCATAATCACGTGGCAGTCATGAGACTTTAGGTTCTGAAACTTTTTGTCTGGCATATTTATTATTCCCTTTATATTCGACGAGAAGCCAGTCGTGACCTTCATACTGAGCAGGCATTCAAAGAAGATTTCTTTCTCTTCTTTCGTAAGAGCGTAGCTGGCAGGACCTTTATACTGCTTCGGAGGCATGCCGTCTTTTTCGTGCAAACGTTGCAGGTCCTCCCACTGCCGAATCATAGACAGGACGAGGGCCGACGGGGATACCAAAACCATCGCACTATATAAGATGCAATAATAAATGTAAGAAAATGATACAAGTATCTATCTAAACATACAAATAAAAATATTTTTCCTTTCAGAAAGAAGATAAGAACAAGAGGCTCACCACGGTGGTGTCGGTGATGAGATCGGCGCGGGTGATCGACGGCGGTGAAGACGGGGACGGGGCGTGACAGACCGCTAAATCTAGACAAATCTCGAGGAAAATGGAGCTTGGAGGTCGAGTTTCGAGAGGAGAAAGCTTAAGTAGTGTGGCTCGGGCATTCCATCGAACACCTCATGTGCATAGGAGGTGAGCTAGAGCACCACAAAGCCCTCTCCCCCTCGGCCAGAAAAAACAGAGCACTGTGCTCTGCTCTTGCGCGAGGGGGTATATATAGGCACCTCATTGGTCCCGGTTGGTGACATGAGCCGGGACTAAAGGGGAGCCTTTGGTCCCGGTTCAAGCCACCAACCGGGACCAATGGTGGTGGGCCAGGAGCGAGGCCCATTGGTCCCGGTTCATCCCACCAACCGGGACCAAAAGGTCCAGATGAACCGGGACCAATGGCCCACGTTGGTCCTGGTTCTAGACTGAACCGGGACTAATGGGCTGACCCGACCTGGACCAAAGCCCTGTTTTCTACTAATGTTTCGTTCTTCATAACACATTAGGACAAGATGCTTTTGCCTTTAAAAGGGGAGTTTCCATTGTATCGTACATAAAAAATTACAGCCTCGCCTCCCTGTAGCGCACCTGCGATCCCATTGGAATAGGCGGCGCTGCAGGCACCGGCGTCGCCGCGGAAGCTGTCCACCAGGTGGACTCCACCTCCATCAAACTGAGGAAGAACCTCATCGGTGTTCCGGACAAGATGCCGCTGAGCCGAAGAGAGCAACGAAGGGACAATAAAGACCCCATGGTAATGCGGGGGAAGAAGGGGATCATCCTCACCGAGAAGTGGAAAATCTTTAATGAGGCCGACTATCCAGACGCACCACAACCTCCGCGACGACACGCTGCCAGAGGCTAACACCGACGTCATCGCCTCGAAGCTTGCAATGGGCCGCCACTTTCCATGATTCCTTCCGCCTCAATGCCGTCGCCGCCCAGCTAGCATGTCCCTCGACATTGGCGAGACTATGTCCAGCGAACTCCACACCCGTCACCATCGAGACAGAGAAGCTCCTGCTAAAGCATCGCTGGCTTTGATAGGATTGTGGGTGCACCGACTCGATAACAATCGTGGGCGCTCGCAGGCAGGGCAGAAGGAGCCTGATGATGGCAGAGAAAGACAAAGAGTCGGGTGGGAGCATGGGTGCTCGCAGCAGGCAACTGACAATAGGTGAGCGAGGGGCCATTCATGGTGCAGCTGCAAAGCGAGCTGGCTACGGTGGCCGGCGTCCGGCCGTGAAACTCAGCTGATGTGGCAGTGCATACGCCGGTGCGCGGTGAAGCTGGAGGAGCAGCAGGTTGCAATGCATACGAGAAATGCGAGTAGCCGAGTACCAGCTGCGGCAGCTCGGCTGTGTCTCAACGCGGGCCAAGCAAGGATCGTATGCGCCGAGATGGGAAGCATCGGCGGCGACGTCGACATGTGCATCACCACCCGCTCCAACGGGATCCCGAGCAAAGGAGCCATTGCGTAGTACTGCAGCGCACCAGACGTTTCAAAAGTTGCATTGGTCTTCTCTTCTCTTCTAGCTATCGTTTGCCTCCGTTTCAAAAAGTGCAAAAATGTCAAAAGTGGATAAGCTCCCAGGTAACACTGTAACAATAATATATTTTGAAATGTCAAAACTTCTGAAAACATTTAGTCACATTTCTCTTATGTTTGTGTGTAAATTTCCAGTAAAACTTCCGAGATTTGTGCTAGGTTTTAAGCATGAGTTTTCATGACTACAAGTTTGTTTTCTACAAAGGATTAAAAATATCAATCATAAACATTGTTTTATGCAAATTTACACGTGCTTGAAGCATAAATATATGCACATTTCCAAACAATCTATTTGGTACTATATATCAAACTTTTTTGTTAAATTATAGGAACCTTCTACTTCCCTACTATATATCAAACTTTTTTGTTAATTTCCAAACAATCTATTTGGTACTATTATTAATCGGGTAAAGCTATATATTTGCGACAGGGTGGACGATATCGATGTGATAGTCCGACAACAATCGCGCAAGAAATAGGACGAAAAATTTGATGGGTAATAAGGAAAGGATATCCAACAAAAGTATAGTGAAATAAACGATGTACATAGATACTTATGTAATGTAACTACTCCCAGGTATCCCTCAATGCATGCAATAATAGCAATAAATAATCGTTTTCTTTCCATATTATCAAATTTCATTAACAAGTTTGTATTAACATAACATAGTCTATGACCCATTATTCCATAAGTAATTTTAGTACCAAGTAACTAATAAAAATTTCATGATAATATGTTGGTTTCAGCACACATAAAAGAAAATTCTAAAAGGCCAATACATGGTTGTGGAAAGAATAAACAATATTCCCTCTATTTCAGAATATAATATTTATTGGTTTCTGTAAAAGTCATACTTATGCATGTTTGATCAAGATTATAAAATAAAATATCAACATTAATAACAATACAAAGCAAATAAAATATGAAAATACTCATCATGATGGATCTAATGATACAAATTTGGTATTGTAGATGTTCACACATTTTTTCTAAAAACATGGTCAAACAACCACACATTTGACTTTTGGAAAAACTAATACACCTTATATTTTTAAATGAACGGAGTATATAATAAAATTCTAGCCACGCAGATGCGTGGGTAGACCCGCTAGTTAGATTCTATTTCAGTAGCTAAAGCTGATTTAAACATAGGAATTGGACTTTGCAAAAGAAAGAACATAGATATAAATGCCCAAAAGCTCTGTTGACGAGCGAAAAAGAGTATACCAAGTCACTATTGACAAGTATAAAGTCTCCACTCAATAGTGATCTACCATATCTGTTGATGAACGACGTGCCCATTTAGCCACCCATAAGTAAAAGGTGATTTTGTAGTCGTGGTACATGGCTCCAAAAGAGGTGTCACACACACCAAGAAAAGATAGATAAGAACTTGGACTGTGAGAGGACTAGAATATGCGGAAATGGGTGAAAATTAGAGGAGGCAGGAATTGTCGGAAGGTCTACATAGAGGCGGTCAATGTCCAAACAATGGCACCGGGGGATCTATGTCGTGGCATGGTTGGTAGTTGTATAACGATTATGGCTTTTGCTCTATCAGATATGCAATTTTGAATAAATAATAATAGCTTTGTGCACCAAGGTTTTAGGAGAGGAAGCAAAGGATACCTAGGTGACATGTGGTTTCTTCAGTGGCAGCATGGAAGCAGCAAGCGCACATGCAAGTATAGAAAACATACAATGCAAGTGAGAGATGTCTCACGTGATTTGGCGCAATGGTAAAAAAGATATTTCGTTGTTATTTGAAACAATGTGCACAAATCAGGGTGCTCGTAAATATGCAATGTGAAATAAAAATCTAGAAGTTATGTGCACTAACCGTTTAGGAAAGAAACCGAAGGATATTTAGAAAATGGCATACGGTTCCTTCCATAGCGACAAGCGACAAAGGAGCAACAATCTGAATTAGACGGTGGTATGTTGGGGGTGGGGTGGTGGGGGTATGTAAGCAGGTGGTCAATATCCAAATAGTGGAACCCAATGATCTATATCGTCACATGGTCGACCGATGTATAACGATTGTACTTTTTGATCGGTCTGATATGCAGTGTCAAATCACAATTAGGGAGTTTTGCACACCAAGGTTTTGTGGGGAGGAAGCGAATAATACTGAGATGGCAACCGAGGCAATGATGTCACATGATTTTCTAAAATAAGGAGGAACAAGCATTTTTTCAGTCTCATGCGGTTCTTTATTTCTTCTAAATTGTCTCAAGCACAAACAACTAAACTTCCTTCTATAGAACATATGACAAAGCACATGCAAGTATAGAAAATATACAATGCATTTGGGGTATATATGTGGCTTGATCCAATAGTCAAAACATAAGAAGTAAAAAATCAAGGGTGTCGATAAACATGCAATGTGAAAATAAAACCTACTACTTTTGTGCACCAATGTTTTGAGAACGAAAGTAAAGGATATTTAGACAACGGAAAATGTTTCTTCCATGCCAGCAAGGGAGCAGCAAGCCTAATTAGGCATGTCTCCCTCTGTAGAGCGGAAACCGTACGTGGCTCCCAATGAGGTGTAATGCGCCCAAAAAGGACAAACAATAACGAGAACGATATATAGAGAGAGGATTAAAGTAAAGTTGAGATGGACTCAGGAGAATAAGAGGAGGACCATGGTTGGGGAAGGTGCATGTAGGTGCTCATGCCCAAATAACAGAATAGGGCAGTGGGGGGTGTTGGAATTATTATGTGATCAAATGGTCAAAAGGTTAATTACCATAAATTACTGTTGACCCATTAATTAATTTCAGGATTAATATCAATTAAATGGAAATTAACAAATCATGCCCGTGATTGGGGGACTGAATTAACGCTAATATGGTCAGGTCAAATGCATTATATAAGGAGCGGATTTGCACGTACGAATCAGTCCATCGCATTAGGCATCGTCTACTCCAAAAATCACTCCTCTTCCAATCAGGAGAGCACGGCTCATTGACGTGAAGACTTTCCATTACTCCGACGAGGTGCTGGAGATGTTGTCGAGTTCTTCGTCCTCTCTAGACCCAAGATGGCATCACCAAACGGAGGTATAATCAATCTACTGCTCCTAATTTCCGCATCAGATCAAATTGTGTTCATGTATATTAGATACGATCCGATTAGCAGTTGCGTAATCCTAGCAATATTACTTAAGGGGGGGGGGGGAGGAGGGATCTACGTTGCAACATGGGTGACCGTTGTGTAATAGTTAATATTTTTGCTTGGTCCGACATGCCTAGTTTACAAATCAAAACCAAGAACTTTTGCCAAGGTTTTGGTGATGCGACACCGCAAAAAAAAGGTTTTGGTCATGCGAATGAGCTAGGCGATGATGTGATCAAACGGTTTCTTTGGTACAAAATTAAGAGCAACGGACTTTTTCTTCCAAGCACATCTTTATTTCCCTTAAACACAACATTTCTTATTTGAAGTATAGATGAAACAAGGATTATATGGATTCCTCGTACGCAAGAAGTCCATAATTGGTAGATCTGGCTAGCTAGCTAGCTAGCTTGAGCATAGACGAAACAAGGATTATATGGATTCCTCGATCAGGCAGTGGCCTTGGTTGGCCTGGGGACATACTTGCGGAGCCAGATCTGACGATGCCCGATGGAGATCTTGACGAGCCTCTTGCCATTGAGCACCAGCTTCACTATCGCCTCGGTCTTGAAGATGATCCGGCCATACATGGGCATGAGGCCTCCCTTCGTCTTCTCCATGAGCACCCTCACCACGCAGTCACCCCACTTCCTGCACCCATGCACCCATCATCAGACATGATCATCACGCATGCATGCATGCAGATCTTAGTAGATTCACGTATATAAACTTAATCATTCTCAGTGCACACTTACTCTCTGAAGTACTCAAAGATCTCCTCACGGTAGGGGGGCATGCCCTTGGAGAAGGTGATGAACAAAGAACGGCAGTCCTCAGGCACGGCCACGGGTTGGGTGTAGGGTGCCATGAGCTCCGGTGGGTTGCCCACCAGCCCAGTCTCGGATTTACGGAGCAGGACGTGCAGGCGGTCATCGAAAACGAACTTGCCGGCACCGTCGAGGAAGTGGGCGATGCCGCGGACGACGATGTCCTGGTGGATGGTGAAGAAGCCCGGGTCGATGCGGACGCCGCCTTGCATGCAGAGCGCAGAGATGACCGGGAAGGCCGGAACCGCAGGCACCTGGCTGTGGAGCCACTCGAGGACGGCGTTGGCCTCCCACGCTACAACGGCGACGGCGTCGGGGCTGATGGCTGGGACGAAGTGGATGGCGGAGATGGTGCCCTGGTCCAGCCACACCAGCAGCGCCACCACGTTCTGGGCCTGCTCCGGGCTGCCGCACACGGACACGAACCGCTCGTACGCCTGCCGCACAACGCTGTACATGTACAGCACCTCGCGCACCGTCACGGCCGCCATGGTTGCTCTGGTTAATTGGTTGCTTCGACCGGCCGGCCGGAGAAGGTAGCTAGCTAGCTCTAGATAGGCGATGGATGGCCGGCCGGAGAGGAGCGAGAAAGAGATGATGGGTCGATGGGGAATGGGCTGTTATTTGTAGGTTCTCCTGCTCCTGGTCCGGCGACGCGGCCGTGCTCCGGCCGGTGGAAGGGTTGATGAGATGCCAAAAATGGGCTAGCGGGAAACAACTCTCTTTGAATCAGTTTCGAACGCCAGCGTGTAGATGTAGATGTTCTTCGTTCCTTGGCCGGTTTTACATCCTTATTTGATTTTTTGGTTCGTTTACATCTTAAAACGTATACATCTGTCGTTTCTTAACCACTTTGGATGCGGCGCAACACTTGTATATCCTTCTCAATTTGCAGTACCTTTTTTTGGTACTGGTTAATGTTAAACTCACCAGAGTTCACATGTTATACTTTTCTTTTCGATTTCATTTACATATATAGAGCACATTGTGATTCCTTACTCTCTATATAAACTTTGTTGTCGCTCTAGCTACCACCCCCCATCATCAATGGTGCAAGCATCAAGTCAGGACACCACCGTGCCACCATTTGATTGTGAGCTAACTACAATGGCAGACCTTTGGCAGGGCCATCCTGGGCCACTGCCTCCTAGCCCAAGATTTTTCTTCTTCTGAATACCCCTTGTCAAATGGGACAAATCTTTACAAAAACCCGTGCAAAACTTCATTTGTTTAGCAAACTTCACATACTTAACTATCATATAGTCTTCTAATGATTGCTCGCACTCAGGAGCATATTTTTAGAACAAACAACTTCAATCAAACACGAAGGAAGATAGGGGTTTAAGGATGCACAACCCAACTTACTTAGCACATAGATAATTATCAATAGTAATAACTCATGACCATATATATTCAACTAGATATATGTGTCTCGATCTTTCCCTAACATAGTACAATGTTTGCCAAGTGGAGAATATTTGAGGTTGGAATAATAGAAGTTGACACAAACATAAAGATAAAGTTGATGGAAAAGGTAAAAAAGAAAGGCCCTTCGTAGAGGGAAGCGGAGGTTGTCATGCCCTTTTGAGCTGGATGTGTGAGTTTATAATGAAAATGAACATCACTTTAACATCTCCCCTTGTGATAGTAAGCAATATTTTGCATTCTATCTCTTTTAATACTTTACCATCACAAGTTCATACAAAGCTTATTTCCCTTCCAATAAAAAATCATGCATACTTAAAGGAAATTTTTATTGCATGCACCGATGACAACTTACTTGAAGGATCTTACTCAATCCATAGGTAGTTATAGTGGACTTTTATGGAAGAAATTGGGTCTAGGGTTTTTGTATGCACAAGTGGTGTTCCCACTTAGTGCGGAAGTACTTGCCTAGCAAAGATTATAAAAAATACCATATGTTGGAGGATCAATGACAATATAAGTTCTATGGAAATATACATAAGTATAACTCATTACGTTGTCTTTCTTGTCCAACATCAACTATTTGATCAAGTGTGAAAATATTCATTGAGGGTTTGTAATCACAAAATATGTCCAAGAGAGTATATTTGCATGTGAAAATTTTCTTCGCTGTACTAATCTTTCATGAATTGTTCAAATGACCAATGTTGTGTTTGATAAATTTCAATAGATTTTACTTCCTAAACCCAATGTGAAGACACTACTTCCCATAAGATCAGCATATGAAATTGAATTGCAATGCGAGGATACACAATAAAGATAAAGCAAACAAGATACTCATGCTATTCTTTATTATAGATACTTTCACCAACGGATACAACGAAAATACAAAGGAACAACACACATTGCAATCTATTTCATACTACAACCTTTACGGAACCACGATAATAGATATTAATAATGATACAGGTTGTGGTATGATACTAGGGCACCTCCCCCAAGTTTGGAACAAGCCAAGGGTGGCGCCCATACCCAAGTACTCATGTTTCCTTCTTTGGTGATGGCGGTGGTGATGGAACACACTTGTCATCCTTCTTCCAAGTGGTCTCTGGGATCTTGGAATTTGCAGCCAAAACGATCATATTGAACTTGGTTTCATACTCATAGTTTTGATTATGCAAATAATAAATTAGAGCTTGAGTATCTTCAACTTTGACTTGGAGGCGATCAATTGCCTCCCTAGTCTTGGCACTCTCCCACTTCTGTTCATGGAGCAATTTCGTGATCATGGTGTGATTTGCATCTAGTCCGCGCACCACCATCCTCTGGCACTTGAAGAGTTCTTGCTCCATGTCACTGAGCCTAGCCTTCTCATATCCCTCCTTCTTGGGCCCTTCAAGATCCTCGATGTGTAACACCCCATCCCCATGCTCCAAGGTTTTGACATGCATCATAACCCCAGGGAGATAAGGGTTGATGACCTTCTCAAAGAACCGATCCTTGTAGAGCTTGATGATGACATAGTGATCTAGATCTCGAAACCCTGAGAGAAACAAGATTGAAACGAAAATAGGAGGAAAACTTGTCATACGTATATCAAAACATCTCGGGAGAATTTATAGGGATTTTTTCTATGCGAAACAAGCATACGGGAAAGGGGCGGAGTCGGAAAGGTGTACAGGGCCCCACACAGCCCCACGACGTGCCCTAGGGGGGCGCCACCAAGGCGTGTGGGCCCCTGGTGCACTCTAGGCTCCTTTTCCCCAAAATTTATTAAATATTCCAAAATGGACAGATATATTATTATTTTATGAATTTTAAAAATCTGTCTACTTACCGCACCACGTACCAATTCAATTTTCCGGGTTCTGTAGGCTTCCCGAATGGTTTCTTCTATGCATTCTTCTGGTCTAGTTAATTGAATAACGTCCGAATCTATGTGAATGGGATTACCTACAATATAATGTTTTAGTGTTTGCTCATTAACTACCTTCGGTTTATGTCCTTTAGCATTATTGATCTTGATAGCTTCGAAATGGTAAACTTCTTTGACGATATATGTTGCTTCCCACCTGGAAAGAAGTTTGCCTGCAAAATGTTTGAAATGAGACATGTACAAAAGAAATTCAACATCAATGTTTAAATGTAATTTCTAAATCCTTTTATCATGCCATCTTTTTTCTTTTCTTTGAACAACTTGGCATTTTTCATAAGCTTATGTTCTCCATTCATCAAGATAACTGACATTAAATAACCTCTTTTCTTCATCAAGTTTGAAATCATAGTTAAGCTATTTAATTGCCCAATAGGATTTCCGTTCTAGCTCAATAGATAAATGACATGCTTTTTCATAAACAACTAACTTTTTCTTTCAATCTCAAGCACATATTTCTTTCCCTTAAACACAACATTACAATTTTTATTTGAAGTTGTGCGCTACAAATCCATAATTGGTGTATCTGGCTAGCTAGCTAGCTAGCATGAACATAGACGCAACAAGGATTATATGGATTCCTTGATCAGGCAGTGGCGTTGGTTGTCCTAGGGACGTACTTGTGGAGCCAGATCTGACGCTGCACGATGGAGATCTTGACAAGCCTCTCGCCATTGAGCACCAGCTTCACGACCGGCTCGGTCTTGAAGATGATCCGGCCGTACATTGGCATCTGGCCTCCCTTTGTATTCTCCATCAGCACCCTCACCACGCGCTGACCCCATTTCCTGCACCCATGCACATCCAATCTCAGACATGATCATCATGCATGCATGCAGATCTTAGTATATAAACTTAATCAATAGTTTGAGACATCGAGTAGTGTATCTCATTCTCACTGCACACTTACTCTCAAGTACTCAAAGATCTCCTCGTGGTGGAGGGCATTTTCCTTGGAGAAGGTGATGAACATGGAGCGGCAGTCCTCGGGCACGGCCACTGGTTAGGAGGTATAGGGCGCCATGAGCTCCGGCGGGTTGACCACCAGCCCAGTCATGGACCTCCGGAGCAGGACGTGCAGGCGGTCGTCAAATACGGCGACGCCGCCGACGATGAGGTCCTGGTGGAATTGTTTTCCTGTTCTTGATTAACATTTTTCGAATACATGATCAAAATGTTTTCGATACATATTTTTAACATTTTTAAATGCTAGATTAACATTTTTCAAGTACGAGAATAATATTGTTCTAGTACATGGTCAACATTTTTTCTATACCTGTTAACATTTCTCAAATACCTTTTTTTTCAAATGCTTAATTTAAATTTTCTGGAAAAAAGAATGATTAAATGTTTTCACACACACATTGTATATTTTTTGTATACATGAGGAATATTTTCCTTATACACATTTAACATTTTTCAAATGCTTGGTTAACATTTTTTAATACATGGTCACATTTTTTCTACACATTTTTTATTTTTTAAAATGCTTGATTAACATTTTTCAAACATGGTCAATATTTTTCTATATACATTTTAGCATTTCAAATGGTTGATTAACATTTTTTAAATACAAGTTTCGCATTTCTTGAATACATGGTCAACATTTTTTCTATACACATTTAACATTTTTCAAATGCTTTGTTAGCAATTTTTCATATGTTTTCTGCAATTTTTTTGTATTATTTTAATTTAAAATATGTGGCATGATAACCTAAAGAAAATAAAGAAAGAAAACATGAAAAAAAATGAATCTGTAGCCTCCCTCGCTCTTCAGCCGGCCCATTTTTGGAGGTTCCTGATGCGAGAGCACGCTAGGTGTTGCTGTAAGCGAGATATAGCGCTGCCTCCTACTATTAGATTGCGACCTAGGTACAATGCAGAGCTTTGGCAAGACCATGCTGGCCCAAAGCCTCCTAGCCCAAGATTTTTGTTGTCTTCAGAATAACCTTGTTAAATGGGCTAAATCTTTACGAAAACCAGTTTAAAACTTGTTTTGCTTGCCCTCTCAGTCCATTTACCCACCAGTATTATGGCCCAAACTCCGCTACTGGCGAGCTAAGGCTGCCTGGGAGTCTATTGCTCGCTCAACAACCATGGTGTTCAAAAAACAAGGCCTAACAAAGCCGGAAACAACCTAGACTCCTAGAGTTCATCCCGTTGATTGGTTTAGTTTCACGTCCTTGTGTGCACTAGTAAGTAATACAAGCATTGCACGTGAAAACTTAGATAATCAAAGTATGACCAAATGCCGATATATTTAATTGTAATATGTGTATACTGTTTTTAGGCACATGGATGAACTATAAGATGCATATTAAGTTATTTTAGTCTATTCCACAAAAACTATCAAATTATAGCTACAAAAAACTTGAAAACGTCATGGTATATACTTAAAAAACCAGGGTAAAATATACCTAGCACATTTTTCTATAGGAAGTGTCTCTTTTAGGTACTTCGTATTAAATTTAATATAAAAACATGAATAAGATTTATGATGTATGTCTATAGCCTTGAATACAAAGAAATATAATCGCAAAAGGAGAAAAGCAATTATATTTGTGACATATTCCTTTTTTTCATGTTTAATTAACTACGCTCTTCAAGTTCTCTGAGTTACTTCGCTACAACTAATGTTTTAGGTGGAAAGAAAAAATAGTTTACGATAGTGAGACCACATTATTTCTTAAATACCAAAGTTATTGGTATGTGTGCACTATATTTTTATGTGGCCTACCAATTTTGTTAGAAGATATACAATACAATGCATACAAATCTCATCAGTGGTAGTTACCACCACTTGAGATTTGTATGTTGTATGTAGTATCTATCAAATCGGAGGGTATGTACTCGTAGTATGTAGTATATAAGAATGTTTAGGTAGTAAATATAGTACATTTGAGGGAGTATACATTGTATTTTCAGTATGTTCCATTTTACATACAAATATATCTGTATTTCACAAATACAACAAAAACCATGGGCCAACTTGCAATTTTTTAATATTACCCACTTTGGATTATCTTATATATAATATATGAACAAACTTATAATTTAAAGTAGTGTCTATAATACCGTATGGTAGTACATGAGACATGTGGGGTAACTACCCCTAGATGGTAGGACGGATTTTCCCTATACCCTATATATATATAGGGTAACGCTATTCTAAGCATGAGTGTAGAATAACAATTATTCTACACTCACGCTTAGTTTAGCGTTACTATTCATCATCCTGGGTTACTATTCGTCACCCTAGGTGAAGAATTCTTATTTCTCACCACACCTCCTCACGCATCTTATAGTCACCGTAAGGACCAAAATGCATGTGAGGTAATATTACGGTGTGTAGTTATGGTCTCCTTAACATCCACTGTGAGAAAGAAATGTGTCATGCATGTGAGGTAAGATTACCACATGCATGTGTGAGATGAGGTAATATTATAACATGCGGGTGAGAATTCAATGCATGTGAGGTAAGATTACAACATGCCGGTGAAGTAAGATTACGACATGCATGAGGTAAAATTACAACATCCAAAAGAAATCATACATTGAAAGATTTTACACGAGAGTGAAGAATTACTTACTCTTCACCCTGGATAAGGAATAGAGTTTAGAAATGGTGCGGCAAAGCACGGCTTTGCTTCTAGTATTAGTCCCGTATACCAGGGTGTCGGTATCTGAAAATGTCAACGATGATGGTGTTGGAGCCGAAGTGCTAATAACGTATTGTCAAACTGGTGTAAGTGGTTAGGACATTTCACTCCTCCATGTCTCACTTCTCACGGTTAACACACCCAACTTCAGGGAGGCTGTTTTTTGCATTATTTTTGAATAATAGATTTTAAAATGTATGTCTTCTCTTCAGCCGTATATTCGTTCCCTAATAGGAAACCATGTTCTTGTATAAAGCCCGTAAGAGTTCTTCACAAATATGTTTCATGGGAGTATAATCATGAATCCTGTTTTAAAGTCTGAGTGTTTCTCCCCATCTCATCACTCGTTTGTTTTCTCCCTTTTCTATCTCTACAACTCTTCTTCTGTCTCTCAAGTGACCATCTCCGGGAAAGTTAGTGTAAGAAATGGAGATGTTCTCTATGGTGCTTTCGATTGACGACTTGTTTTCAGAGTCGGCCGGGTCCACAGGTTCGGTATGATCTAGCTGCACCTTGATGACCCACAACTATATTGGATCAATCGTAGTCCTTTTGCTAAATAAGAGTGTCAAACCCAACGAGGAGCAGAAGGAATTGATAGGAAGTTTTCATCCAGGTTTCAGTGCAAGTGTTGTAAGATAGTTTTGATAGATATTTGATAGCAAGAGAAACAGTAATAATAGTAACAAAGTGCAGGAAGGGGCTCAATCCTTAATTGTGCAAAGGACAAGCTGGTGGTGTTTCTTATAGTTACTAACTGCTCTTGAGGACACATTGCTAAGTTACTTTCACCATGATTCATTGAATTAACGTTCATTGTCTTGATAAGTGTTATGTTGATGAACCACAGGTAAGGTGGTGTCCTAACATGAACAATAACCTACTTGTGATTATACTCTCCACGCAAGCATCCACAGCTACAAATAGAAGTAATTAAGATAAATCTAACCATAACTTTAAACAATTGGATCCAAAACAACCCCTTAGGGAATAATTCACAAACTAGGGTTCGAGTTTCTATCACTCCCGCAACCTATCATCTACAAACGAATTCATCAATGCCTTCCCCTAGGCCCAAAGAGGAGGAACAACAAAACGTAATATCGAAACATGAACGTGAATTAACTTCACATGATTACTAGTGACGAGACTTCCCCTGTGTCCTCAAGAACTAATGAAAGTACTCACAACTCATCAAATTGATCATGGTAAGTGGGTATAAATATATGCCCTAGGGTGACACACGCCTAGGACGCGTGGAGCCTTAGCGGGTCCCCTCTGGCCCATTTTTTCTCCGTAATTCATCATGTATTCTAAAATAATTCTCCAAAAATCCATGACGTATTTTGAGCCCCGGAGAATCAATTTTTTGTCTATTGTATTTTTAGGTCGGATTTCCAGCTGTCCACCAATCACCCTCTCTTTGTATTCCTTACATTTTAAGAGAGATAAGGCATTAGAATTTTCTCATATTGTGAAATATATCAGTTAAATAGGACAATTATACTAGGAAATGGTGATGCAAAATGGACGTATCAGCTTCCATGAGCTTAGACTCCGCTTGTCCCCAATCGAATACCAAGCTCAGTAAACATGAACACAAGTTTGTGGAGAGAGGTGTCAATAATAAAAAATATGGACACGACAACATCATATTTACTAACACCATTATATATCACAAACACCAACTCTTGCTCATAGAACCTCTCACGATCAAGTAGCAATCCATTCACATGTTAATGTGTAGAAAATTAATTCTCTTGAAACCCAACAAAATATGTTCTCGGCCATGAAACAATTACAATTCATCTTACTTTTTCAAAAGAGCCATATAAGAGCTTTTTTTAGCAAACTTGACATGCTCATCTATCATATAGTCTTCTAATGATTGCTTGCACTAAGCAACATATTCTTAGAGAAAATAGTTTCAATCAAACACAAAGGAAGATAGGGGTTTAAAGATGCACCACCCAATTTACTTGTCATAGGGATAATTGTCAACAGTAATAACTCTCGTGATCATATATATATTCATCTGGATATATGTGCCTGGATCATCCCCAACATAGTACAATGTTGGCCAGGTGGAGAATATTTGAGGTTGGAATAAGAGAAGTTGAGTAAACATAAAAATAAAGTTGGTGGAAAAAGTAAAAAAGAAAGGCCCTTCTTAGAGGGAAGCAGATCGATGTTGCCATGCGCTTTTGAGTTGGATGTGTGAGTTTTTAATGAAAATGACATGACTTTAACATTACCCCTTGTGATAGTAAACATTATTTAGCATTATGCCGCTTCTATTACATTACCATCACAAGTTCGTACAAAGCTTATTAGCCTTCCAATAAAAGGTCATGTATACTTAAAGGCAATTTTTATTGCTTGCACCGATGGCAATTTACTTGAAGGATCTTACTTAATCCATAGGTAGTTATAGTGGAATTTCAGGGAAGAAATTGGGTTTAGGGTTTTTGGATGCACAAGTGTAATCCCACTGAGTGCGAACGTATTTGGCTAGCAAAGATTATAAACAAATACTATATGTTGGACAATCCATGACAATATAAGTTCTATGCAAATATACATAAGCATAACTCATTACGTTGTCTTTCTTGTCCAACATCAACTATTTGATCAAGTGTGACAATATTCATTGAGGGTTCACAATCACAAAATATGTCCAAGATAGCATATTTGCATGTGAAATTTCCCTTCCTTTACTAATCTTTCATGAATTGTTCAAATGACCAATGTTGTGTTTGTTATTTTTCAATAGATTTTACTTCCTAAAACGAATGTGAAGACACCACTTCCCATAACATCTGTATATGAAAGTTGAATTGCAATGCTATGATACACAATAAAGAAAAATAAAACAAGATACTCGTGTTATTCTTTATTATAGATACTCTCAGCAATGGATACAACAATAACATGAAGGACAATAGCACACATTGCCATCTATTTCATACTACAAACTTTACTAAACCACAATAATAGATAATAATAATAATGATAGCGGTTGTGATACGATACTAGGGCACCTCCCCCAAGCTTGGAGCAAGCCAAGGGTGGTGCCCATACCCAAGTACTCAAGTTTCCTTCTTTGGTGATGGCGGTGGTGATGGAACATGCTTGTCCTTCTTCAAAGGCATATGTTCTCCATCATGCAAAGAAAAGGTGGTCTTCGGGATCTTGAAATTTGTGGACAAACCCATCATCTTGAACTTGGTTTCATACTCATAGTTTTTATTATGCAGAGCATAAATTTGAGCTTGGAGATCTTCAACTTTCATGTGGAAGTGATCAGTTGCCTCCAAGTCCTGGCACTCTCCCACTTGTGTTCATGAAGCAATTGTGTGATCATGGTGTCGTTTGCATCTAGTCCACACTCAACCATCCTCTGGCACTTGAAGAGTTCTTGCTCCACCACTACTAGGAAAAGGCCTACTAATGGCGCACCAGTTTTGCCTACTAATGACGCATCACTGGTGCTCCATTAGTATCACGTCACTAGTATTTATTACTAATGGCACACCACAGGTGCGCCATTAGGGCATCTCCAGCCGCGCCCCCATGAAGGCCTCCCCAGGCCTTTTTTTGCGCCGGCGCCGAAAAATCGGCCCAGCCGCGCCCCCAGGAGCCCGATTTTCGCCGGCTTGGGCCGAAAAGAGCGCCGACGGACCCAGGCCGAACCCGGCGCGCTGGGGGGCACCTGAGGCGCCGGGGCAAACTGTTTTGGCGCGAAACAGCCGCGGGACTGCCGCGTCAGCGACTCTACTCTCTTCTCGGCCCTTCGTCATCCTCATCGCCTCATTTCCCGCGGCGAATCAATGCCAAAGCTGCCACGCCGGTCAGCCTGCGCCATTGATGCCTCACGGGCGGCGCAGTGAAGACCGGATGACGCGCGTCCCTCGCCCTCCCTCTCCCGCCACACGTACTCACGGCGGCTCGCGCACGGGCGGCACCTCGGCCTATATAAGACGCGCCCCAGAGCACTCGGCGACTCGTACTCTCTCGCCGTCGTCTTTCCTCCCTCGCCTCTCTCTCGCCGTCGTCGTTCCTCCTTCTCCTCTCTCTCGCCGTCTCCGCCACCATCTTCACGAGAGCGAGGCTCGCCTCCTTTTCGAGGCCGAGTACCCGGTCCCGCCGGACATGTGGGTACCCGGGGCGTGGAGGATCAGCGTCGGCGGCGTGCCAGTACCCCCGATACCCACCGGCGCGGCGCGGCGTGCAGAGATCGCACACATCCGCTCATCCCTGCCGCGTGCGGCGAGGGAGGACCACGGTACGTCCCCGACAGCCCGCTCTGGGAGCCCTACTTCCGCCGCCGTCACGCCGAGCAGCTCGAGGCCACCAACGGCATCGAGCCCTCCGGCAGGCTCAACGCCGTCGGCTGGCGTCGGTGGTGGGGCGTGCCCGGGCGCATGTTGGAGGCCATCCTCGAGTACATCGAGGGCGGCAACACGCCGCGCCTCGAGTACCCCGCCCCCCCTTCCTTCTCACGCCGCCGGGGAAGCTCCTGGACCCCGAGGCGCATGGAGACCGGGGGGTCCTCCTCCTCGTCCGACGGCTCGCCCTGCCTCCGCCCCGTCAAGCTGGAGCCCCAGGGCACGCCGGTCAGCGCGCGCACCCGCAGCTCCGGCGTCTGCATCGGCGCCAACGCCTCCCCCCCCACCGGCCGCTTCGTCCTCGTCGAGCCCAAGCCGGAGCCCGGCCTCCCTGCGGAGTACGAGGAGATAGCCCGGTGCGGCTTGTCCGACGAGGACGCCCTGTGGTGGTCACGGGACAACTACCTCCGCGACGAGATGGTCCGGCAGCGCCGGGCCCTGGAGGAGATCGCCGCCCGCAAGCGTGGGCGCGAGGACGAGCATGGCGTCGTGGTCCTCGACAGCGACGACGACGACGACGCCCCTGGACCGTCCAACCCGCCGCGCCAACCGGGGGATGGATGCAGCAGGGACGGCGGAGGCGTAGGCGGGGGCGGCGGCGACGACGACGACGATGACGGCGGTGACTACACGCGGTTCTACAGCCTCCTCGGCATGTAGAACCACGTGGGCGGGCGGCGAGGCGGGCGGCGAGGGAGACGGCGGGGGTAGCCCGCGGTAGTTATTTCCTTTTTTTGTAAAATATGTTTAAGTTTGAACGAACTCGCCAATGTTTGCGTTAAATTTGAGTCGTTTTTGCGCCGTATTTGACTTTTTTGACTAACCATGGGCGCCGCGACTGGGGGGCATCGCGCCCCAGTGCGCGGTTTAGCACCGGTGCGCCCCCAGGGGGCGATATTTTGCCCCTCCTGGGGGGCCAACGGCTGGAGATGCCCTTAGTATCTGGTATACTAATGGCGCACCACCCAGTGCGCCATTATTATATAACACCATGCGCCATTAGTGTGCCTCCCAGGGCCATATTTAACCATGTGCTTTGGCACACTAATGGCGCACTGCGGATGGATGCGCCATTAGTATACTTGGCATACTAATGGCGCACTCTGTAGTGATGCGCCATTATTATGAATATTAGGTTTTTTTTACTTTTCTGATTTTTGCACAGGTTACAAAATATATTATTTGACTGAACATAGACAGTAGCACACAGCAACAGCAGATTCATCGAATACAATAGAAGATTAGTCTCCGAATACAATTCATCATATTAGTCTCCGATTTCAAAAGACCGAACAAAGATAAAACATTACAAGTCTCGAGACCGCGAGTATCGAGTTTTTCGGAAGTAATACTAATCCTAAGAAGTCCTACTAATCATCATCATACAACTTCTACTCGCTATTCATAACAAGTCATACGATCATCATCTTGATAGTCATCGAACCAACCCTACTTAATTGTTCTTAGCACATGATCATCAGTATTAGGCAGGACCTAAATACCCTATTTAAGCTAAAATAGCATAAAACAATATAGACCCTGACTCTCCATTATGGAGAATGGAGAACATCCTGTCTCCAATTCTTGTGCTTCGCTTCTTTTTGCTTCCAAGAAGCTCCTTACGACTGTCCATACATTTTTTCCATCCTTTGATTTTCATGTCTCCACTTCTTTTACAAATCTCGTATGGACAGTTGAGATTCGTAGGACGACCTGGCTGTATGTTCAAAACATTAACACTACCTTTCTGATACATCATATGAGGCACACAATTCTCTGGGATTATATGTTGAAAAACATAGTAATAACTTCATAGTTAGCAATGATGTACTAGTTTTAGAAGTATGCAAAAGATGCACGGATGTCGTAATAGTAAAAATCTTACCAGGGTATCTCCATGGTAGTTACCGTAGTTGAACACATGCACTAGTGGCACGTATTTACCATAATGTTGAGGAGTTTGATTGTGGATAGTGTAATTCTCAATGTCAGTACAAAATCCGACCAGATGATTTTTCTCCTTGTAAGTTGTTAATTCGGAGCCATCGGTGTAGTGGGTTTTGTCTACCATCTCCCTCACATTCTTTGAAAAATAAAAATAAGCTGTCAACTATTTTGAAATAAACAATATAAATTAGCTAATAATTATGTTTGAGAAACTCACATAGCGGTAGAACTGGAGGCGCATGGGATAAGCTATACTCGAATTGCAAAAGATGAAAATTACACGTTGAAATAGTTGAAGTCATGCTTAATTATGAAAATAACACTTGTCGTCGTTGTGTACCGTTTCAACTTCGAAGGTCTCCTCGAGCTTAATGCCGAAGCACCGATCATCGTCCAGGTGAGGCATGTCGCACAGACCTCGATTGTCATGGCACTAGTCGCACTCCGCCGGGAGACTTTCGTCGTCCGATGATGATGACGACATATCCTACGTTCATAATTCAAAACTACATCATTTAGGGTTTGTCGACACCGAGGCATCCTAAAAGCTAAGCTTTTATCATTTAGGGTTTGTCGACGCTGAGGCACCATAAAAGCCTAAGCTTTCATCATTTAGGTTCTTATCGACACCGAGGCACCCTAAAAGCCAAGGTTTTATCATTTAGGGTTTGTCGATGTCGAGGCACCCTAAAAGCCTAATCTCTCATCATTTAGGTTTTGTCGACGCCGATGCATGCATTAGTCGCAAGTACCCCATATGTCCTATTTTTAGCAAAGTCATGCTAAAATTCACGGAAAATTTCGGCATGGCCTTTGCTAAAAATAGGACATATGGAGTACCCGAATTTGCCGGAACAGAAGTTAATCGACATTCCGGCAAACTCAAGGGCCTCTCGGGGTACCTGCAAATTCATCACGACACAATGGTCGGAGACAAAACCCAGCAAACTAGCAAGATGATCATCATCTTTAAAAGTCATTACTTGTCAAATACAGAAGAAGGAACAATTTATTTGTGACATAGTTGGCCCATACAGAAGAAGCAACACCCTGCACTAGCCTAAAAACAAGTGAAGTTTCACCCATATAAGAACAACTTTATAAAAACAGAGAAGTTTCTATGTTTTTTCTACTGCTAGGAAAAACATCACTCATTGGAAATGAAAATCTCAGTACCAGCATTTTGAACATTGAAATGAAATACAGTAGTAGTATTAGTAGCATATGGAGTAGTATCTTGTCTAGTAGTAGTATTAGTTGTATATGGAGTAGCAAGTTTTGCCTCAGAGACCGCAAAAGCTATGTTTTTTCTCAATTCAGATAGCTAAGTGGAAAACCACGTCAAGTCCTATTTTAATACTCTATTTCTCAATGCATGCAATTGGTTTCATCTGGACTACATCATAGAACCACCAATAAAGGACACTGAAAAAATATATAGAGATGCCTACGGTTCCTATCCTTGAGTAGCATGATTAGAGATGAGTAGATCTCCTAAAGGTGCCATAAGCACCTGCTGTTACTCTTGGAAGCAATGCAAACATGTAAAAGTTATTACTGTTGACAATACTACTCAAATATCCAACTATCAGGACACAAGGCTTGATAATCCATCTAATCTAATGAAATCCGAACTCAACTTGATCATGGTTCATGCCCTCAGACACATCAGCACCTCAAGAATGCCATGACAAAAATGAAAAGGACCAAGACAATCACCACACAAGTGAAGAGAGAACTTGGGGCCTCTTTGACAAAAATGAAAAGGACCAATACAATGAAAAGGACCAGTGAGATGAAAAAACTAAGGTAAGGGGGGACATCAAAACGCAGAAGTGCATAACACAAGCTCACTGACATAGACACACATAACAGTCGCACAATAGCATAGACATTAAACATGTGCAGAGATCACAATCAACAGAGGCATAACAGTAGAAATTACAGGTGTAGATTGCTCTGTTCAACAAACTTCCTATCAGTCCAACAATGTTTCTGAATCTAAACTTTTTCAGTTAACAGAACCTAAACCTGACAATGTTCAGTTAACAAAAAGGGGGGGGGACCGGTGCAGCTCACCGAGAGGAAGACGATGGCGAGCTTGTGCGGGGATCGACGGTGAGGCCGCGGTGGCCGGAGGTGGAAGAAGGCACAGACGCCCTAGACGGTGGAGGCGTCGGTGTCGTAGAGGTGCCGGAGACCTTGCCCTGCGAGACAGAGAAGGGGCCATCAGCCCCGGCGCAGGCGGGGGGCAAGGGGAGGAGGAGGGGAAGGGGAGGAGGAGGGTCGAGGGGGCGTACGGTGCTGCGTCACTGCTCGGGCGCCGATGGCGAGGAGGAAGGCGAAGACGTTGAGGGTCGGGGCGGCGGGAGTGGGGGCGCGGGGGCGCGGGCGCGGTGGGGGGCGGCGGGGTTGGAGTCCGGCGGGGGTCGGGGCGGCGGTGTCGTGGGTCTGGCGAGGGAGAGAGGGACGAAAGGGGATCTTTTGCGAGGGAGAGGGAGGACTTAGCTATAGGGGGAAGCTTAATAATGGCGCACCACCTGTCGGTGCGCCATTAGAAATCTTTTTTTAGATAGCAATGGCGCACCCACCGCCGGTGCGCCATTAGAAATCTTTTTTTAGATAGGAATGGCGCACCACCAGGCCGGTGCGCCATTAGTATATTTATTATTATTATTTTTTAACAAATGAATATGAATATGAAACAGTAATATTTTTTTATAAAAACAGTAATAATTGTTGTTTAACAACAATTGTAGTCTACAATTTTTTATAATTATTTTTTAGAAAATGAATATGAATATGAAACAGTAATAATTTTTTATAAAAACAATAATAATTTTTTTTAAATATCATCAAATTTGTTATTTGAAAATATCATCGGCGGCGGCGATGGAGCGAGGGAGGGTGCGGGGGTGGGTGCGGGGGGTCGTCGGCGGCGGTGGAGCGGGGGGAGGGTGCAGGGGAGGGGGGTGCTCGGCGGCGAGGGGGATCTGGCGAGGGGGATAGCTATCGAGAGGGAGGGGATTGAGATCGAGTGTCCTCATGAATATTCAATATTTTTTCATATGCAATATGAAAAAATATCATCAAATTTGAAAAAATATTCATGAATTCAAAAAGTGCTCATGAAATTTAAAAATATTCATGATATCAAAAAGTAAAAAAAAGTGCCCATTACTAGTTTAATCTAATTATGGCGCACTATGCAACGGTGCGCCATTAGTAGTTTTGCAAAAAAGTAAAAAAATACAGTAGTGCCGCACTCTACGGCTGGTGCGCCATTAGTAGTTCTAACTACTAATGGCGCACTCTGCCCGGATGCGCCATTAGTATGTTTGAAAAAATCAAAAAAAACATTTTGTTACTAGTGGCGCACCGTGTGCCTGGTGCGCCATTAGTGTCTTCCACACTAATGGCGCACCAACAGATGGTACGCCATTAGTATATAGTAATGGCGCACCACATGTCTGGTGCGTCATTAGTGTCATTTCCATCTATAGCCCTTTTCCTAGTAGTGCACGTCCCTGAGCCTAGCCTTCTCGTCTCCCTCCTTCTTGGGCCTTTCAAGATCTTTGATGTGCAACACCACATCCCTATGCTCCAAGGTTTTCAGATGCATCATAACCCTAGGGGATAAGGGTTCATGACCTTTCAAAGAACTGATCCTTGGAGGAGCTTGATGACGACATAGCAGTCTAGCCCTTGAAACCTGATAACCCACAAGTATAGGGGATCGCAACAGCTTTCGAGGGTAGAGTATTCAACCCATATTTATTGATTCGACACAACGGGAGCCAAAGAATATTCTCAAGTATTAGCAGTTGAGTTGTCAATTCAACCACACCTGGAAACTTAGTATCTGCAGCAAAGTGTTTAGTAGCAAAGTAATATGATAGTGGTGGTAGCGGCAACAAAAGTAAAGACAGCAACAGTAATGTTTTTGGTATTTTATAGTGATTGTAACAGTAGCAGCGGGAAAGTAAATAAGCGAGAACCAGTATATGGAGAACTCGTAGGCACCGGATCAGTGATGGATAATTATGCTGGATGCGGTTCATCATGTAACAATCATAACATAGGGTGACACACAACTAGCTCCAATTCATCAATGTAATGTAGGCATGTATTCCGCATATAGTCATACGTGCTTATGGAAAAGAACTTGCATGACATCTTTTGTCCTACCCTCCCGTGGCCGCGGGGTCCTATTGGAAACTAAGGGATATTAAGGCCTCCTTTTGATAGAGAACCGGAACAAAGCATTAGCACATAGTGAATACATGAACTCCTCAAACTATGGTCATCACCGGGAGTGGTCCTGATTATTGTCACTTCGGGGTTGCCGGATCATAACACATAGTAGGTGACTATAGACTTGCAAGATAGGATCAAGAACTCACATATATTCATGAAAACATAATAGGTTCAGATCTGAAATCATGGCACTCAGGCCCTAGTGACAAGCATTAAGCATAGCAAAGTCATAGCAACATCAATCTCAGAACATAGTGGATACTAGGGATCAAACCCTAACAAAACTAACTCGATTACATGATAAATCTCATCCAACCCATCACCGTCCAGCAAGCCTACGATGGAATTACTCACGCATGGCGGTGAGCATCATGAAATTGGTGATGGAGGATGGTTGATGATGACGACGACGACGAATCCCCCTCTCCGGAGCCCCGAACAGACTCCAGATCGGCCCTCCCGAGAGGTTTTAGGGCTTGGCAGCGACTCTGTATCGTAAAACGCGATGATTTCTTCTCCCTTATTTTTTTCTCTCCGAAAGAAAATATATAGAGTTCGAGTTGGCGTCGGAGGGCATCCAGGGGGCCCACGAGGTAGGGGGCGTGCCCTAGGGGGGGGCGCCCCCCACCCTCATGAACAGGGTGTGGGCCCCTGGTCTTCATCTTTGGCGAGGATTTTTTATTATTTTTTCTAAGATGTTCCGTGGAGTTTTAGGTCATTCCGAGAATATTTGTTTTCTGCACATAAAACAACATCATGGCAATTCTGCTGAAAACATCGTCAGTCCGGGTTAGTTCCATTCAAATCATACAAGTTAGAGTCCAAAACAAGGGCAAAAGTGTTTGGAAAAGTAGATACGACGGATACGTATCAACTCCCCCAAGCTTAAACCCTTGCTTGTCCTCAAGCAATTCAGTTGACAAACTAAAAGAAAGAAAGAAAATTTTTTACAAACTCTGTTTGCTCTTCTTGTTGTAACTATGTCAAGCCAGCATTCAAGTTTTCAGCATAGATCATAACTAACCACATTTGTAATAATTCTCAGGTCTCATAATTACTCATATCAATAGCATAATCAACTAGCAAGCCATAATAATAAATCTCGGATGACAACACTTTCTCAAAACAATCATAATATGATATAACAAGATGGTATCTCGCTAGCCCTTTATGAGACCGCAAAACATAAATGCAGAGCACCTTTAAAGATCAAGGACTGACTAGACATTGTAATTCATGGTAAAAGAGATCCAATCATAGTCACACCCAACATAGATTAATAGTGATGAATGCAAATGACAGCTGTGCTCTCCAGCTAGTGCTTTTTAATAAGAGGGTGATGACTCAACATAAAAGTAAATGGATAGGCCCTTCGCAGAGGGAAGCAGCGATTTGTAGAGGTGTCAGAGCTCGGTTTTGAAATAGAGATAAATTGTATTTTGAGCGGTATACTTTCATTGTCAACGTAGCAACTAAGAGATGGCGATATCTTCCATGCTAAACACATTATAGGCGGTTCCCAAATAGAATGGTAAAGTTTATACTCCCCCTCCACCAACAAGCATCAATCCATGGCTTGCTCGAAACAACGAGTGCCTCCAACATACATCAGGTCCCAGGGGGAGTTTTGTTTGCAATTAATTTTGATTTAGTTTGCATAAAGCATGGGACTGGGCATCCCGGTGACCAGCCATTTTCTCGTGAGTGAGAAGCAGAGTCCACTCCTCTTGAGAATAACCCGCCTAACACGGAAGATAAGGACGGCCTTGGTTGATACATGAGTTATTTGAGCATACAAAAAATAATGTTTATTTGAAGGTTTAGAGTTTGGCACATACAAATTTACTTGGAACGGGAGGTAGATACCGCATATAGGAAGGTATAGTGGACTCATCTGGAATAACTTTGGGGTTTAAGGGATTGGATGCACAAGCAGTATTCCCGCTTAGTACAAGTGAAGGCTAGCAAAAGACTGGGAAGCGACCAACTAGAGAGCGACAACAACCATGTACATGCATTAAAATTAATAAACATTGGATGCAAGCATGAGTAGGATATAATCCACCATGAACATAAATATCGTGAAGGCTATGTTGATTTTTTTCAACTACATGCGTGAACATGTGCCAAGTCAAGTCACTTAAATCATTCAAAGGAGGATACCACCCCATCGTACCACATCATAATCATCGTAATAGCATGTTGGCACACAAGGTAAATCATTATAACTCATAGCTAATCAAGCATGGCACAAGCAACTACGATCTCTAATTGTCATTGCAAACATGTTTATTCATAATAAGCTGAATCAAGAACGAGGGACTCATCATATTTACAAAAACAAAAGAGGTCGAGTTCATATCAGCTTTTCTCATCTCAGTCAGTCCATCATATATCATCATAATTTCCTTTCACTTGCACGACCGAACAGTGTGAATAATAATAAGAGTGTACGTGCATTGAACTAAGCTGGAATCTGCGAGCATTCAATAAACAGGAGAAGACAAGGCAATATGGGCTCTGGGTTAAATCAACAATAATGCATATAAGAGCCACTTCAACAATTTAATTATGGTCTTCTCCTACTGACCCCCAAAGAAAAGAAAAGAAATAAAACTATTTACACGAGAAAGCTCCTAACAAGCAAAAAAAGAACGGGAAATATTTTTGGGTTTTATTTTTAATTATTACTACTACAGCAGAAAAATAAACTACTACTATTTTTTTTGTTTTTCTTAAGGTTTAACAAACACACAAGAAGAAAGCAGGAAAAACAAAATAAACTAGCATGGATAATACAGTGAAAAAGTATGAGCACCGACATCTAGCAATGAGTGTGTGTGAACATGAATGTAATGTCGGTGAGAAATACGTACTCCCCCAAGCTTAGGCTTTTGGCCTAAGTTGGTCTATTGCCAGGGATAGCCTGGCGGATACCCATAGGTGTAGCTGGGGTCGTACTGCGACGAAGAATAGTTGGGATCATACTGATGTGCAACGGTTATCGCCTGCTGAGCTACAGCGTGGAGTCGAGCTGCCTTCGCTCTCCTCTCATACTTTTCTGCCTCCTCTCTGGTAATAACATATCTTCTTTTTGTCTGTGAATCAAATAAGGTAGTAGCAGGGAGAGTAATACGGAAACACGTCGTTTATCAAAAATTAAACGATATAAGAGAGGTGATTCAGGCCTCTCGACAAACTGGTGCGAAGCCATAGAGTCATAATCTAAATATGCAGGAGGCAACTCCGTATCACCCTCACGAATGTCTATCTCAAGAAAATGAGCTAAGAGGGTTGCATAAATTCCTCCAAAGAAATCTCCATTATGTCTATTATGATGCAACCTATGAGCTACAATGGCTCCCATATGATAAGATTGGTCTCCTAACACAGCACTCCTAAGAATGCTAAGATCAGGGACACACATGTGACATGCTTCATCCTTAGCATTTACGCATCTACCGATGAAGAGAGCAAAACAATGTATAGCAGGAAAGTGAATGCTCCCTATGGTAGCCTGCGTTATATCTCTAGATTCCCCCACAGTTATGCTAGCAAGAAAGTTTCTAAATTCCGATTTAGGGGGATCCCTAACACTACCCCATGATGGAAGTTTGCAAGCATAAGTGAAATCCTCTAAGTCCATGGTATAAGATTTGTCATAGAGATCAAACATGACTGAAGGAGAATTACGCGAAGATGAATACTCAAACCTCCTCACAAATGAACTTGTGAGATCATGATACTGGGGGCACTAGTTAGCCTCAAAATCCTCAAGACCGGCATTGCGCAAATATGCTTTGAATTCTTCTTTAATTCCCGCACGGTCCATAAAATTTTCCGACGGCCATTCGCAAGGCCGTACTGAAGCGTCTCTTGGTGGATCCTCGTTAGCATCGCGCATAGCAATCCTGGGACCTTACTTCTTAGAGGAACCACCTTGGAACATCTTCCTAAGGAAATTGTTTTTCTCTGAAAAATTCTGAAATTTTTAGTAACTTCAAACAAAAGTGAACCAACTTCAATAAAACTGATAGCAACTACTCCTACAAGTGCCTAGAGCCTATATCAAGCATTAGAACTACTTGGAACCTTATAAATTTGACATGCAAGCTCAAGAACATGGTCTCTATGCAGCACAAATTTACAAAGAATAAAGAACTAGAACAAAAACTAATTGGACCAATGGAGGAGTCACATACCAAGGAACAATCTCCCCAAGCAGTTTTGCGAGAGGTGCTTTGAGCAAGGAGATCAAAAATCACAGCAAAAGTGGTTGGAACTCATGCTTGAGTTGGTTTTTCGGGTTTGTGTGAGACAGAGGAAGAAGATGGGTGCTGGAATAAGTGGAGGAGGGCCACCATGGACCCACGAGGCAGGGGGGCGCGCCCTAGAGGGGGGCGCGCCCACCACCCTCGTGGCCAGGTGGCAGCTCCTCCCGCGGTAATTTTTGCACAGTAAATCCTCAAATATTCCCGAAAAAACCATATTAAATTGGCATGTCATTCTGAGGACTTTTATTTTCGGGATATTTTTATATTGCACGGGTAAGTCAGGAAACAAACAGAAAATACTATTTTTACTTTATTTCTACTAATTAATAGAAAATAAAGAGAAGGTACAGAAGGTTGTGCTTCTAGTTTCATCCATCTCATGCTCATCAAAAAGAATCCACTAACAAGGTTGATCAAGTCTTGTTAACAAACTCATTCCGATAATCATGAAACCGGAGAAATTTCGAATAACACTAAGATACCTCAATGGGGATATGCACATCCCCAATAATGAGTATATCATATTTCTTTTTGATAGTAGGAAGAGGAAATTCAAAACCTCCAATTATAATCGATGGAATTTTTCCAATGGAGTTGATACTATGAACTTGAGGTTGTTTCCTCGGAAAGTGTACCGTGTGCTCATTACCATTAACATGAAAAGTGACATTGCCTTTGGTGCAATCAATAACAGCCCCCGCAGTATTAAGAAAAGGTCTTCCAAGAATAATAGGCATACTATCATCCTCGGGAATATCAAGGATAATAAAGTCCGTTCAAATAGTAACATTTGCAACCACAACAGGCACATCCTCACAGATACCGACAGGTATAGCAGTTGATTTATCAGCCATTTGCAAAGATATTTCAGTAGGTGTCAGCTTATTCAAGTCAAGTCTACGATACAAAGAGAGAGGCATAATACTAACACCGGCTCCAAGATCACATAAAGCAGTTTTAATATAATTTCTTTTAATGGAGCAAGGTATAGTAGGTACTCCGGGATCTCCAAGTTTCTTTGGTATTCCACCCTTAAAAGTATAATTAGCAAGCATGGGGTGGAAATTTCAGCTTCCGGTATCTTTCTTTTATTAGTAATGATATTCTTCATATATTTATCATAAGGATTTGTTTTGAGCACATCAGTTAATCGCATACGCAAAAAGATAGGCCTAATCATTTCAGCAAAGCGCTTAAAATCCTCATCATCCTTTATCTTGGATGGTTTCGGAGGAAAAGGCATGGGTTTCTGAACCCAAGGTTCCCTTTCTTTACCATGTTTCCTAGCAACAAAGTCTCTTTTATCATAACGTTGATTCTTTGATTGTGGGTTATCAAGATCAACAACAGGTTCAATTTCTACATCATTATCATTACTAGGTTGAGCATCATCATGAACATCATTATTAATATTTTCATTAGGTTCATGTTTATTACCAGATTATGTTTCAGCATCAGACATAGAAATATCATTTGGATTATCATGTGGTTCAGCAATAGGTTCACTAGAAGTTTGCACAGTTCTATCATTTTTCTTTTTCTTCTTTTTAGAAGAACTAGGAACATCAATATTATTTCTTTGAGAATCTTGCTCGATTCTCTTTGGGTGGCCTTCAGGATACAAAGGTTCCTGAGTCATTCTACCAGTTCTAGTAGCCACTCTAACAACATAATCATTTTTCTTACTATTCATTTCATCAAGCACTTCCTTTTGAGCCTTAAGTACTTGTTCTACTTGAGTGGTAACCATAGAAGCATGTTTGCTAACAAGTTTAAGTTCACCTTTAATATTAGCCGTATAATCACCCAAGCGTCTAATCATATAAGCATTTTCTTTTAATTGTGTACCAAAATAAGCATTGAAGTCATCTTGCTTAAACATAAAGTTATCAAACTCATCCAAACACTGACTAGCAATTTTAGTAGGCGGGACTTCAGCTTTATCATATCTATAGAGAGAATTTACCTTTACTACCTATGTCGGGATATCAGAATCAGGAGGTTCTTTAGTAAATAAAGAATTCAGATCATATGTTTCTTCAACAGGCGGTATATTAAGGCCATGTATTTCTTCAATAGGAGGTAAATTCTTAACGTCTTCAGCTTTAATACCTTTCTCTTTCATAGATTTCTTTGCCTCTTGCATATCTTCGGGACTGAGGAATAGAACACCTCTCTTCTTCGGAGTTGGTTTAAGAATAGGCTCAGTATTTGGAGCAGGAGCTGGCTCAGGAGGTGCCCAATTATTTTCATCTGTCAACATATTATTCAATAGAATTTCAGCTTCATCCGGTGTTCTTTCCCTAAAAAGAGAACCAGCACACAACCAGGATCTTAAGAGGATGATCAGGCAAAGCATTAAGTAACTTGAGAAGCCTCCCCCAAGCTTGTGGGAGACTCTCTTCTTTAATTTGCACGAAGTTGTATATTTCCCTCAAAGCAGCTTGTTTCTTATGAGCAGGGAAATATTTAGCGGAGAAGTAATAAATCATATCCTGGGGACTACGCACACAACCAGGATCAAGAGAATTAAACCATATCTTAGCATCACCCTTTAATGAAAACGGAAATATTTTGAGTATATAAAAGTAACGTGATCTCTCATCATTAGTGAACAGGGCAGCTATATCATTTAACTTAGTAAGATGTGCCACAACAGTTTCAGATTCATAGCCATAAAACGGATTAGATTCAACCAATGTAATTATATCAGGATCAACAGAGAATTCATAATCCTTATCAGGAACACATATAGGTGAAGTAGCAAAAGCAGGGTCAGGTTTCATTTTATCTCTAAGTGATTCTTTGTTCCATTTAACTAATAACCTCTTAAGATCATATTTATCCCTGCAAGCTAAAATAGCGGCAGAAGATTCCATATCAAAAAGATAACCCTCAGGGATAACAGGCATATTTTCATCATCACTATCATCATCGTATTCAGATTCAATAATTTTTTTTCTCTAGACCTAGAAATTTGTTCATCAAGAAATTCACCAAGGGGCACAGTAGTATCAGGCATAGAAGCAGTTTCATCATAAGTATCATGCATAGCAGAAGTGGCATCATCAATAACATGCGACATATCGGAACGAATAGCAGAAGTAGGTTTAGGTGTCGCTAGCTTACTCATAACAGAAGGTGAATCAAGTGCAGAGCTAGATGGCAGTTCCTTACCTCCCCTCGTAGTTGAGGGATATATCTTGGTTTTTGGATCTCTCAAGTTCTTCATAGTGTCCAGCAGATATAAATCCCAAGTGACTCAAAGAATAGAGCTATGCTCCCCGGCAACGGCGCCAGAAATTGGTCTTGATAACCCACAAGTATAGGGGATCACAACAGCTTTTGAGGGTAGAGTATTCAACCCAAATTTATTGATTCGACACAAGGGGAGCCAAAGAATATTCTCAAGTATTAGCAGCTGAGTTGTCAATTCAACCACACCTGGAAACTTAGTATCTGCAGCAAAGTGTTTAGTAGCAAAGTAATATGATAGTGGTGGTAGCGGCAACAAAAGTAAAGACAGCAAAAGTAATGTTTTTGGTATTTTGTAGTGATTGTAACAGTAGCAGCGGGAAAGTAAATAAGCGAGAACCAGTATATGGAAAACTCGTAGGCACCGGATCAGTGATGGATAATTATGCCGGATGCGGTTCATCATGTAACAGTCATAACATAGGGTGACAGAGAACTAGCTCCAATTCATCAATGTAATGTAGGCATGTATTCCGTATATAGTCATACGTGCTTATGGAAAAGAACTTGCATGGCATCTTTTGTCCTACCCTCCCGTGGCAGCAGGGTCCTATTGGAAACTAAGGGATATTAAGGCCTCCTTTTAATAGAGAACCAGAACAAAGCATTAGCACATAGTGAATACATGAACTCCTCAAACTATGGTCATCACCGGGAGTGGTCCTGATTATTGTCACTTCGGGGTTGCCAGATCATAACACATAGTAGGTGACTGTAGACTTGCAAGATAGGATCAAGAACTCACATATATTCATGAAAACATAATAGGTTCAGATCTGAAATCATGGCACTCGGGCCCTAGTGACAAGCATTAAGCATAGCAAAATCATAGCAACATCAATCTCAGAACATAGTGGATACTAGGGATCAAACCCTAACAAAATTAACTCGATTACATGATAAATCTCATCCAACCCATCACCATCCAGCAAGCCTATGATGGAATTACTCACGCACGGCGGTGAGCATCATGAAATTGGTGATGGAGGATGGTTGATGATGACGACGGCGACGAATCCCCCTCTCCGGAGCCCCGAACGGACTCCAGATTAGCCCTCCCAAGAGGTTTTAGGGCTTGGCGGCGGCTCCGTAACATATGACGCGATGATTTCTTCTCCCTTATTTTTTTATCTCCGTAACATAACCCATCACCCTGGCAGAAACAAGTTCAAAACAAAAACGGGACGAAAACTTGTGAAACGTATATCAAAACTTCCGGGTGAATTTAAAGATTTTGTTCTATGCAAAACAAGCATCCAGGAAAGAGAAGGAGCTGGGAAGGTGTATGAGGGCCCCACACGGCCACATGGCGTGCCCTATGGGGGTAGCCACTTGGGCTTGTGAGCCCCTGGTGCACCCTAGGCTCCTTCTTTTTCCCAAAGATTATTAAATATTCCAAAACTGACAGATATATTATTATTTTATGAATTTTTAAAGTTAGTCTACTTATCATACCACGTACCTATTCCTTTTACATGGTTTTGGTGGCATCACGTATGGTTTCTTCTATGCATTCTTCCGGTCTAATTACTTGAATAACTAATGGGATTACCTACAGTATAACTTTTTTAATATTTGCACATTAACTACCTTTGGTTTATCTCCATTGGCGTTATTGATCTTGATAGCTCCGGAATGGAAACCTTCTTCGATGATATGTGGACCTTCCCACCTGGAAAGAAGTTTGCTTGCAAAATGTCTGAAATGAGACTTGTACATAAGAACTTTAACAACAATGTTAAAATATCATTTCTAAATCCTTTTATCATGCCATCTTTTATCTTTTTCTACGAAAAACTTGCAGTTTCATAAGCTTTTGTTCTCCACTCATCCAGAGAATTCATATGAAACAACTTCTTTTCTCCGGCAAGTTTGAAATCATATAATTTCCCAATAAGATTTATGTTCTAGATCAATAGGTAAATGACATTGATACATCTCCAACGTATCTATATTTTCTGATTATTCCATGCTGTTATATTATCATTATTGGATGTTTTACAATCATTTCATAGCAACTTTATATGATTTTTTGGGACTAACCTATTGACACAGCGCCCAGTGCCAGTTGCTGTTTTTTACTTCGTAGAAAATCAATACCAAAGGAGTCCAAACGCAGCGAATATTTTTGGTGTTTTTTTCTGCACCAGAAGACACAACTTGGGCCAAAGAAGTACCAGAGGGGTGCCCCGAGGGGGGCACAACCCACTTGGGCGCGCCTGGCGGCCCGGGCGTGCCCAGGTGGGTTTTGCCCGCCTCGGTGGCCTCCCGCATTGCCTCTTGGCCCTATAAATACCCAGATATTCCATAAACCCTATGGGAGTCGACAAAACACAATTCCAGCCGCCGCAAGTTACAGAACCACGAGATCCAATCTAGACACCATCACAGAGGGGTTCATCATCGTCATTGGTGCCTCTCCGATGATGCGTGAGTATTTCATTGTAGACCTACGGGTCCATAGGCAGTAGCTAGCTGGCTTCCTCTCTCTCTCTCTCTCTTTCTCTCTCTCTCTCTCCCTCTCTCTCTTTTGATTCTCAATACAATGGTCTCTTAGAGATCTATTTGATGTAAGTTTTTTGCGGTGTATTTCTTGGGATCCGATGAACTTTGAGTTTATGATCAGATCTATTTATCCATGGAAGTTATTTGAGTTTTGATTTCTTATATGCATGCTTATTTATAGCCTCGTATTTATTATTTGAATCTTTGTTTAGTTAGGCCGACTAGATCGATTTTTCTTGCCATGGGAAGAGGTGCTTTGTGATGGGTTCGATCGTGCGGTGTTCTTTCCCAGTGACAGAAGGGGCAAAAAGACACGTATTGATCGTTGCTATTAAGGTTATCAAGCTGGGGTATATTCTTACATGAATAGATCTTGTCTACATCATGTCATCGTTCTTATTGCATTACTCTGTTTCTTCATGAACTTAATACACTAGATGCATGCTGGACAGTGGTCGATGTGTGGAGTAATAGTAGTAGATGCAGGTAGGAGTCGGTCTGCTAATTTTGGATGTGATGCCTATATATTGATCATTACCTGGATATCGTCATAATTATTTGAGGTTCTATCAATTGCCCAACAGTAATTCGTTTACCCACCATGTGCTATTTTTTGACAGAAGCCACTAGTGAAATCTACGGCTCCCGGGTCTATTATTTATCATATTTGCTTTGAGATCTATTTTTATTCGCTTTTGTTTTCAGATCTATTATACTAAAAACCCAAAAATACATTGCGAGATCTATTTGTCCAAAAACATACAAACCAATCTATCTTTTGCCCGAGGAGGGATTGACAACCCCTCTCATGCGTCGGGTTGCAAGTATTTGTTCTCTGTGTGCAGGTACTGTTTACATATAGTGTTCCTTGGTTCTCCTACTGGGTTGATATCTTGATTTTATAACTGAGGGAAATACCTAGCGTAGCTGTGATGCATCATCTCAAGCCACATCAAAAGGAATTTTTGGCGTTGTTGCCGGGGAGACATCATCAACATCTATCAGGTTCCTAATAAAAAATATAATATCCTTCGCCTTTTTCTTTCGCCTTTTTCATCTCCCCCACTTCACAAAAATTGCCGTTTTATTGGCCCTCTTTTTCCTTCGCCTTTTTATCGTCAGATTTGTTTCTGTGTGTGTTCTTGCTTGCTTTGTCATTATGGCTAGCTCTTCCTCTATTGTGTGTACTCACGAGAATGAGGTTCTTAATTTTAAACAAAGGGGAGGGGCGAATCTAAAAGATGTTTGGTATAGAATTTGCGACGCTTATAATAGATCTATTCATAAGCAATCTAACATCGTTCTTCTTCATAGTTTTTATGTGGGCATTACCACTTGGTATAGATTCGTCCTTGATACGATTACCGGTGGGACTTTCTTGATGTGTCCATCTTTGGATGATTTTAATGCTAAGGGAAATCTAGTGGGTTCACCACCTATCATTGTTAATGAGACAAATTTGACTCTCGAGCATGTCATGCGAAGATTAGATCTATACCTAATATTAAAGGACAGAGCCTTTCATAGTTCTTCATAAGTCATCTGTTTATATCCGTTGATTTTGTATCAACTACAAACATTAATGGGTGGGATTTAAAAGAACATTTTTTTCTATACCCATTAGCCAAGGAAGAACACGTTGGAATCTTTTTTTTTCTGACTCACCATGTTGGAATCCCTTTTCAAGTCAAGATCGGCAATGCATATCCCAACGTGATCAAACCTAATAAACTTGACCCGAACGTACTTATACATATACAAATCCCCTGTTATACCCGGCCGATCCATCTTTGTCACAGCGGCAGCGCCTCAGCAAGAGGTGACGAGGATCATCGGAAGAACGGGAGCACGCTAATAGTTTCATACTTGTTTCCGTTAAAGCAAATGTCAAGTGTGTGTAGAGTTGTATCGGTGGTCGATAGAACTTGAGAGAATATTTGTTCTACCTTTAGCTCCTCATTGGGTTCCACACTCTTATTTATCGAAGAAGGCTACAAACGATCCCCTATATTTGTGGGTTATCACATTACTCCATTTTTCCATGAACGTAATACACTAGATGCATGCTGGATAGCGGTCGATGTTTGGAGTAATAAGAGTAAATGCAGAATCGTTTCAGTCTACTAATCTTGAATGTGATGCCTATATACATGATCATTGCCTTGGATATCGTCATGATTATTTGTTTTTCTATTAATGCCTAGGATACCAAGCTGGAAAGCTAGGCAATGATCTCGCATGGTTTCTCCAGTAAGACAATAATACCATCAAATGTAAGGAGCACTAAGCTTTTTGTTCAGTATCATGCAACTCTTTATTTCTCTTAAATTGCCTCAAGAACAAATAACTAAACGACATTGTAAAAACAAACCCAAATGATAAGTGCCACACGTGTGGCACGAAGGACTCCGGTCTTGATGTTTTTTATAACTGAAGTTGCATTCGAAAAGAAAAAACAAACCCCCTAGAAAAAAAGAAACTTGCCATCCGAAAAGAAGTTGCCATGCTTGACAACTAAAGTTGACATCCTCCCGTCACTAAACTCGCCATAAAAAACGATCGGAGTTGCCATGTGTTCGTTCCATACGCGTGGCACTTATCAGGGTCAAAAACAAATTGGGCGCAACTTTTGGAAAAAGGTGTATGCGAGTATAGAGCGTAAGACAAAGCACATGCTAGTGTAGAAATAAGACAATGCATGTGGGGTATGTCCTTATTTGGCTTAACACAACAATAAAAAATAAAAAGTAAAATCAAGGCTGCGCGTATATATGCACTATGAAATCAAAACCTACAACTTCCGTGCACCAACGATTTGGGAACAAATGAAAGGATATTCAAAAAATGTCAGTGGTTTCTTCCATGCCACAATTGAGCATCAAGCATATAATTAGGCATGTTTCTCTCCATGGAGTGGTAATGGTACGTGGCTCTCTATGAGGTGTCACGCGCCGAGAAAAAGAAAGAAATAATAATAAATATATAGACAGAGGGTTAAAGTAAAGTTGATATGGACGGGGAGAATCATAGGAGGGGGGGGGGCGTTTGGTGGATAGCGAATGTAGGTGCTCATCTCCGAAAAACAGAACGGGGCAGGAGGCGGAAGGATCTACGTTGCGACATGGTGACCGTTATGTAGCGGTTGAGATTTTTGTTTGGTCTGACATGTGTAGTTAAAAAACCGAAACAAAGAACATTTTTGTGCCAAGATTTTGGGAGGAGATGCGAAGTATGCCGAGCTAGATGATGATGTCGTCGAATTGTTACTTTACTACCAAATTAATTAAGAGGTAAAAAACTTCTCCTTCAAATCTCAAGCAATCCTTCTAGTTTCTTCCCCTTAATTTCGATACAAAATCCATTTTGAAATGGCAGATCTGGCTAGCTAGCACATGAGCATAGACAAGCATAAACGAGACGATGATGGATGGAATCATGGATCAGGCGGCAGCGTTGGTTGGCCTGGGAACGTACTTGCGGAGCCAAATCTCACGTTGTCCGATGGAGATCTTGACGAGCCTCTCGCCGCTGAGCACGAGCTTCACGATCGCCTCTGTCTTGAAGATGATCCGGCCATACATGGGCATGTGGCCTCCCTTGGTCTTCTCCATCAGCACCCTCACCACACAGTCACCCCACTTCCTGCACCCATGCATGAAAACCATGAGACATGATCCAGTTCCAATCATCATGGATCATGCATGCAGATCCTAGTTGATCCATGTGTATAAATAAACTTAATCAATAGATCGAGTAGTGTATGTCATCTCAGTGCACACTTACTCCCTAAAGTAGTCGAAGATCTCCTCGCGGTGGAGGGCATTTCCCTTGGAGAAGGTGATGAACATGGAGCGGCAGTCCTCAGGCACGGCCACAGGCTGGGAGGTGTAGGGCGCCATGAGCTCCGGCGGGTTGACAATCAGCCCAGTCTCGGACCTCCGGAGCAGGGCGTGCAGGCGGTCGTCGAATACGAACTTGCCGGTACCGTCGAGGAAGTGGGCGACGCCGCGGACGACGAGGTCGTTGTGGAAGGCGAAGAAGCCCGGCTCGATGCGGACACCGCCTTGCATGCAGAGCGCAGAGATGAGCGGGATGGGCGGGAGCACGGGCGGAGGCACTCGAGGACGGCGTTTGCCTCTTCTGCGACGATGGCGACGGCGTCGGGCGCCATGGCTGGGACGTGGTGTATGGCGGAGATGGTGCCCTGGTCCAGCCACACGAGCAGCGCCACTGCGTTCTGGGCTTTCTCCGGGCTGCCGCACACGGACAAGAACCGGTCATATGCCTGCCGTGCGACGCTGTACATGTACAGCACCTCGCGCATCGTCATCGCCGCCATTTTTGCTCTGGTTATTTGGTTGCTCTTGCACCGGCCGGCCGAAGAAGAGGCGATGGATGACTGGCCTGAGAAGAGAAGCTAGCAAGAGAGGAGCGAGGAAGGGGTGATGGGTCGATGGGGAATGGACAGATATTTGTAGGTTCTCCTGATCCTGTTCCGGCGACGCGGCTGCGCTCGGGCCGGTGGAAGGTTTAACGAGGTGCCAAAAATGGGCTAGCGGGAATCAGCTCTCGTTGAATCAGTTTCTAACGCCAGCGTGTACATGTAGATGATCTTCCTTCGTTGGCTGGTTTTACATCCTTTTTTGATTTTTAGTTCGATTTACATCCTAAAATGTATACATATGTCGTTGCATAACAACTTTGGATGCGGCGCAGCACTTGTGTATCCTTCTAAATTAGCACTACATTTTTCTCGTACTGGTTAATTTTATACTCACCAGTGTTCACATCTTATACTTTTCTTTTCGATTTCATATACATATATAGAGCACATTGCGATTCCTTACTCTCTATATAAACTTTGTTATCACTCTAGCTACCTTCCCCATATCCTCAACCGCAAGACATTCCGTCAATGGTGCGAGCGTCAAGTCGAGACACCACCGTTCCCCCATTAGATTGTAAGGTAGCTACAATGACAGAGCTTTGGCAGGGCCATCCTGGGCCACTGCCTCGTAGCTCAAGATTTTTCTTCTTCTGAATACCGCTTGTTAAATGGACTAAATCTTTACAAAAACATGTCCAATACTTGTTTTGCTTGCCCTCGTCCATTTATGGACCAAGATTATGGCCTAAGGGGGAGCTAAACCCGTCTGGCAGTCATTGCCCGTGCAACAACCATGGTGTGGTTTAGTTTCATGGGACCTTGTATAAAACGTAAACTGGGCGGGCCCAGCAGCGAAAAGTGGATATCTGTATTCAAATAGTGAAAATTCTCAAATTTTGTGCATGTGGTGGGGACCAAACATGGAACCTTTCCAACGGTGTCCTGAACTAGGCGGTACTCACCACGTCGTCTCTCGATCAGGTGGGTCGGGCCGAGGACCCCATGGTGGTTCACTAATTGTCTTCTTCGGGCAGCCCATTATGTATACAAGGAAGACTTCATAAAACTTAGCGTACAAGACGAGGACTCCTGTTATCCCAAGCCTTCGGTACATTATATAAACATAGGCCATACCAGTCAATAGATGATTACATTACAACTTACATCAACAATCTCGTGGTAGATACATGTACTCTATACTATCACACATACCAATACAATCAAGAGCAGGACGTAGGGTATATCTCTCTAGAGAGCCCGAACCTAGTTAAAATCCCAAGTCCATGTTACCATCACTCCAAGACGTATAGCTTAGGACCCCAACCTCAAAATATGCCGGATTTAGCACTGACATTGGTGGCTCATATAGGTCCCTGTTGGCAGTCGTTGTGGTGCGATGGGAATTCAGATCGGCTCCAGTGGATCTACGCATCGGATCCAAGCTTCATCATCGACATCGGCACCTTCCTTGCCGGCTCGACTGGTCACCTCAGCTTGACCGAGGATTGCACGGCGCGTCGGATCGTCAAGATTGGACAGGCGCTCTCGTCAACTTCAACTCCGATCTCCATCAAGATCATGGTTAAATCATCCATGAAGCTTAGGGGCTCGACGTCAACATTGCCCTCGGGCGACTGTGCAGATTTTTTGGACAGCGGATTTGCGTTCGCCGTCCCCGTCTCCTCGAACGTTGCTTTGACGATTGCTTTGGTGGAATTGTGCAAAACTGAGTCTACAACAACCCTGTAAAATTTCTCGTATTCCGATGGAGGAATTTCCGGCAATCTGTGATACACCGGAGCCCTGTTGAACTGGACGGAAATCTGGACGAATTTGTGGTAAGGGGTAGAGAGGCCAGCTCAAAAATATTTTGGAAGATCCAACTGTTCATAGGCAGCGGAATTCCTATGTCGGCCATCAATGACAATATAACTTCTATGCAAATATAGATAAACATAACTCATTACATGGTCTTTCTTGTCCAACATCAACTATTTGATCAAGTGTGAAAATATTCATTGAGGGTTCGCAATCACAAAATATGTCCAACATAGTATATTTGTATGTGGAATTTCTCTTCCTTGTACTAATGTTTCATGAATTGTTCAAATTATCAATGTTGTGTTTGTTAAATTGCAATAGATTCTACTTCCTAAACCCAATGTGAAGATGCTACTTCCTATTAGATCAGCATATGAAATTGAATTGCAATGCTAGGACACACAATAAAGAAAACGAAAACAGGATACTCATGCTATTCTTTATTATAGATACTCTCACAAAGGTATACAACGAAAACATGAAGGAGCAATAGGACACATTGCAATCTATTTCATACTACAACTTTTACTAAACCACAATAATAGATAATAATGATGATAAAGGTTGTGATATGATACTAGGGCACCTCCCCCAAGCTTGGAAAAAGCCAAGGATGGTGCCCATACCGAAGTACTCAAGTTTCCTTCTTTGGTGATGGTGGTGGTGACAAAACAAGCTTGTTATCCTTCTTCCAAGTCATATGTTATCCATCAAGAAAAGATAAGGTGGTCTCCGGGATCTTGAAATTTGCAGCCAAACCCATCATCCTGAACTTGGTTTCATACTCATAGTTTTGATTATGCAGATCATAAATTTGAGGTTGGAGGTTTCCTACTTTCACGTGGAGGCAATCAATTGCCTCCCACGTCTTGGCACTCTCCCACTTTTGTTCACGGAGCAATTCCGTGCTCATGGTGTGGTTCGCATCTAGTCCACGCTCCACCATCCTCTGGCACTTGAAGAGTTCTTGCTCCACATCCCTGAGCCTAGCCTTTTCTTCTCCCTCCTTCTTGGGCCCTCCAAGATCCTTGATGTGCAACACCCCATCCCTATACTCCAAGGTTTTGGGATGCATCATAACCCCAGGGAGATAAGGGTTGATGACCTTCTCAGAGAACTAATCCTTTGGGAGCTTGGCGAAGACATAGTGATCTATCTTCGAAAACCCTGGCAGAAACAAGGTCGAAACAAAAACAAGAGGAAAACTTGAGATACGTATATTAAAACATCCGGGGGGGATTTATAGGAATTTTTTCTGTGCAAAACAAGCGTATAGGAAAGAGACGGAGTTGGGAAGGTGTACGAGGTCCCCACACGGCCACACCGCGCACCCTAGGGGGAGACACCAGGGTGTGTGGGCCCCTGGTGCACCCTAGGCTCCTTCTTTTTCCTAAAAATTATTAAATATTCCGAAACTGACAGATATATTATTATTTTATGAATTTTGAAAGTCAGTCTACTTAACGTACCACGTACCTATTTCTTTTACAGGGTTCTCGAAGCTTCATGGATAGTTTCTTCTATGCATTCTTCTGGTATAATTACTTGAATAAGGTCTGAATCTATGTTAATGGGATTACCTAGAGTATAATATTTTAATCTTTGCCCATTATCCACCTTCGGTTTATCTCCTTCGGCATTATTGATCTTGATAGCTCTGGAATGGTGAACTTTTTCGATGATATATGGACCTTCCCACCTGGAAAGAAGTTTGCCTGCAAAATGTCTAAAATGAGACTTGTACAAAAGAACTTTAACAAAAATGTTGAAATGCCTTTCTAATTCCTTTTATCATGCAATATTTTATCTTTTTCTTTGCACAATTTGGCATTTTGATAAGCTTCTGTTCTCCACTCATCAAGAGAACTCATATTAAATAACCTCTTTTTTCCAACAAGTTTGAAATCATAGTTAAGTTATTTAATTGCCCAGTAGGATTTATGTTCTAGCTTAATTGGTAAATGGCATGCTTTTCCATAAACCATTTTAAAAGGGGACATTCCCCTAGGATTTTTATAAGCAGTTCTATATGCCCAGACTGGATCATCTAGTTTCGTAGACCAATTCTTTCTAGATTTATTAACTGCATTTTGTAAAATTAATTTAATTTCTCTATTAGTTAATTCAACTTTTGCAAGTTTAGCCCGTAAACAAGCACAATCTATCTATCTATCTATCTATCTATCTATCTATCTATCTGTCTGTCTGTCTATCTATTATATTATATACTTAAAACGATAGAAAACGAACGGCCAAGATTAACTCTATAGATAAAAAGATGTTTCAACGGTAGAGATTGATTAGCATATCAGATTGATTAGCATTGTCCACCACGTGACATATAGGGTATAAGCATTAAAAAAGTCTAATTCCCTACAAAAAGTACTCCAATTGTCACGTGTTTTCTAGCAGAAGATTGATTAGCATTGTCCAGTACGTGAAATATATGCTATAAGCATTAAGAAAGAGAGTCCAATTCCCTTAAAGATGAGAGTCCAATTGTTATGTGCCTCTCCCCACGGATCGGTTTCCCCACACGTTGTAAAGGAGCCCGGCGGCTAGGGTTTCCAATTGGCTGTGCTTTACAACCATCGAGCCGCCGGCTGCGGTGCGAGCGATGCCGGTGAAGATCTCGAAGAAGCAGGATGAGGTGGTGGTAACCATCAAATACCGCACAGAGGAGCACTACGTGGGGCGGTGCCTCAACACCCTGCTAAACGGTGACAACGCGGCCAACCAGACCAGGCAGATAATCTTCAGCACCAGAGGTCCATGTATGGTAGATCATCAACGACTGAGGCGATCTCGATGACTGGATTCATGGAGACGTGGATGGGTTGGACAAGAACGGGAGGCGGCACAAGCTGCAGCTCTACTCCGTCACGGGCAGTAGTCTTCTGGCCTTCATGGACGCTAAGAACGGGCCACCAGCTTCAGATCTTCTATATGTGCGGCTGCCTTCTGCATATCAATCGGGTACGTCTCTCCGGCCTGAGCCTCACACGCGCCCTCACACGCTACCACCTCCTCCAGTGGCAACACCACCATGGTCCATGGGTGTCACTCCCGACGACTATGACACGGGATGTCTGCCGTGCTCCAGCTCCCGATGCATCTCTCTCCTCCATACGGTCTAAGCTTTGATCATCCTATACATACGTACCTTAATTGCATGTAGTCTTATTTGGATGATAGTATTTCACTGAAGTACCAAATGCTAGAATCACTACCGGAATCGCACCCTATGCCGACGGCCAGGGCCGTCGGCATAGCCCTGAAAGGCCGTCGGGACAGGCCTATGCCGACGGCACCCGTCGGCATAGGGCCGTCGGCAACATATCCGTCGGCGTAGCCAGGAATGCCGTCGGCATAGAAAGGCCGTCGGCATAGGACCTATCCCGACGGCGTCCGTACATCTATGCCGACGGCCCCGGCCCTCGGCAACGTTATCGCCTAACGGCGGCCGCCGTCAAGTGCTGACCAATGCTTGCTCGCCACGTGGCAGGTCTGTGCCGACGGTCTGGCCGTCGGCATAGCACAAGCATATAAGTATCATCACCACCAAGACCGCCACAATGTGACCCAAAGGCTTAAGCGCCAGGACGTCGAGCACCACGGAGGTCGTCACCGCCAAGACCGCCGAAGCACAGGTCGTCACTGCTAGCGGCAGCGCTACCGCCAAGACCGCCTCCTCCTCCGCCTCCGCCTCCGTGGATCGGACTGGTCGGGCTCCGTGTCTCCGGAGTGCTGCGAAGACCACCGCCAACAATAGATCCACCTGTTCCCTGGATGTTGAAAAGACATATGCACGGGATATATGACTGTGTTGAAAGGCATGACATGCTTTGGGTGAATAGATTGGGGATGAACTAACCGGCGAGGGGCCAGCGGTCTGTGCCACAAACTCCTCAAAGCTCATCAGCACTGGTTGTGCTGGAGGGCATTGTGCTGGAGGGAACTGAGGACACCTGCCGGCCGCCATATCCTGAAAAGCCTGCTGCATCTGGCTATCCCTCTGCACTTGGTGTTCATAAAGCCTCTGATGCCACACCATGGTCTCCTGGCGTGTGTACTCCATGTAGGCCTACGGTATGACATGATGGAACTCATAAAACTACTAAATGCGGAAAATGAAGTGAGAAATGAAGATAAGAGGGAAAATACTTAAAGATTGTTGCTCCTGAAAGAGGTACTGTGTACTAGTCACTGGCTGGCTCGTGCGCTGGCTCAGGCTCGGGTCGATCCGACGAAGCTGTGTGTAGGAGATACTAGGAGTGATCACAGCGTCGATAACCGCCTCCCGACTGTGCTCCTTGGGCCCCATCCTCACCACCGCCATGTCGTCCAGAGGCGCCGCAATGGGGTCAGGTGTGTCAGGATGTAACTCCAGATACGCTTCGGAGTAGGCCTTCTTCCTCTCTGCGGTCTTCTTGCCGTAGTACTTGGGCTCGCCAGGCTTGGGGTCCTTCCGCGTATGGGCGATCTCCCACGCCTGCATGTGTGAGAGCGGCCGCTTCAGTTTCTCCTCCTGCACCACCAAACAGAGGTTAGTCATACATAAGAAAGTGATGGTAAATAGAAGAAGAAGAATGTTTAATGGGGTTAGTCATACATTAACTGCCTTGTGGAGATAGTGGTTTCGGTTTCCCTGAGCATGTACTCCCTCCGTCCCTCGGTTAGCCTTATTTTTGGTTCTCATAGCCGCCCAGGCTCCAGCCTCATCACACCAAAGATCCACCAGTGCCGCCCAGGACTCGTCTTTTCCATAACACCAATTTGGACACACCTACATAATAAAAGCATCATGGCATGTAGGTGTGTCCAAATTGGTGTTATGGAAGCATAAAGAATAAAGCATAATGTACCACAAGATAATGAAAGCATAATATATGAAAGCATAATGAAAAATCTTTTATACTTACCGCCAAGAACTCGGGCCTCTCCAAGGTAATGCCCATCCTCCGCGCTTCTTCCTTGGTCATCTTCACACCAAGATAGTCATGGTAGTATGTGGAGATGGCCACATAGCGCACCTCGTACTGCATCTGGCGGGCCTTCTTCTTGCATTGGCGCAGCACAATCTGGTCCGCTCTAGCCCTGTGCTCCGGAAGAACTCGATAGAATTTCTACAATCATGCATGAAACAAGAATGGGAGAAGCCATGAGTTAAATCATTCATGAAACTAGAATGGACTTGTGCTTCTGAAGAGAACTCACCCAGAAAGTAGTGATCACGGCCTTGGCATGGGTCTCATGGTCCGCGTGACGGGCCGCTTCCCAGTGGTCCCAGCTCGTGGCCAAAACCCGACGGTCCGGCTGCCTGACTGGATCAGGACAGTACAACCCCGGCCAATATAACTTCAGCAAGACGGTGATGAGGCCGTTGGGAATACGGACCCCTTTAGAATATATCCAGTTGCTGCAAAAGAATGAACTATTAGCATGTCACAAGAAAAATAAATAACAACCGGAATAAGCATGTGACAAGCAACATAATGAACCACTTACTCTTTTCCCGTGGGCTCAATGAGCCACTTCTGCTCCTCAGTAGCAGGAACCTGCTTTGGTAGCTTTGCGTTGCCACGCAGCCACCCCTTCGTGTCAACCCCCTTCCCGTCACCACCATCATCCCCGCCACCACTCTCCTCCTCGCCCGCCTCCCCCTCCCCAACCTCCTCCCCAACCTCCTCCTCCTCCTCCTCCTCCTCGCCTGCCTCACTAGAGGAGGGTACCTCACTAGAGGAGGGCCTCGAAGACAACACCCCTAAGTCGGTGAGGGTGCGCTCTTTCTGGCCGCGACCCCCTGTAGTGGCTCTCCCCCCAGCACCTCGTCCTCTAGAGGCTCTCCCCCCGCCCCCTCCTCCTCTAGGGGCACCTCTCCCTCGACCTCCCTGTGAGGAGTCATCGTCAAGTAGCCGAGGGGGAGGATTACGTGCTCGACCACTCCGACTAGGCAGGCCGACGACCTTGCGTAGGAAACCCACGCCGTCGGCCTTCCCCTTGCCCATGTTCCACGAACCTGCATTGAAAAGAGAAAAAGCAATTAGTAAATTAATGAAATGAAGGAAAAGGCATGATAATAAACACATTAATAAAAATGCATAAAAAGGCATATTCCTAAACTATAGAAAAAAATACTTGAAACGTACATCTGCTAGAACCCATATGAATCATCACTGTTGTAACCTCTTTCTCGGTCCGTCTCATCATCACTATCAATCATATCATCTTCGTTGTCCGACGGAGGTGGAGGCTCTTCCTCGTCGTCAGCGTCTTCGTTTAACTTTTCTAGCATAAGTATGTCATTTTCATTGACGATGGTCTCACCATCATTCCGTGCATCGTGGAAGTTTGGGTCCACATCATCATCACCCAATGGTCTAGTGTCATCGTTTCTAACCACATCATCATCATCATCATCAGGTTGCTCTTGATAGAACACTCCCTCGTATGTCATGGGGTTAATGTTGTAGTAATCGTCTTCATTCGGGTCTGGTAGCTTACCATGTGGCGACACCTTGAACACAACTTCCCAACCCTTTAGATACACTTTCTGGCATGGGTAAGGCAGAAAATATACTTGTGTAGCTTGGGTAGACGCAATGAAGAGATCGGCTCCGGCATAGACAGTTGATGGTTTAACTTCGACCAAACCAATGTAAGGCGTATGTTTTACCCCCTCCCGCGGATCGAACCATCGGCATTTGAACACAGGCAGACTTAGGGTCTCACGCCCCTGGCGGAATTTAACCTCGTATATATTTTGTACCCTTCCGTAGTAGTCTACTGAATTTTGACCGGGGGTGTACACTCCAGTATTTATAGTTTTGGGATCGGGGCGGCTGTTTTGGTGCTCCTCTGTATGGAAGCGATACCCATTCACATCATACTTTTTACATGTCATGACGGCAGGGTCAAAACCCATGGAAACCCATCTCAATTCATCATCCATAGATATGTTCAGATCTTTTCCCTACAAGTATAATGGAAATTGTTGCGTGCATTAGTTCGGTTAACTAATAAATGTTGAAGTAGGTATTTAATAGGGGAGTGTGGAAAATTACTTTCTCCATGAACCAAGCAACAAAATTTTTACGTCCAGGGTTTCCATGACGGAGAAGAGTAAGTGCCTCCGCCTCAGTAGGAGGATTCACTCCCGTCCATTCCTCTTGAACGAAATCACTAAAAAAAGATAAGCGGTGTTAGACCGGGACTAAGTGAACATGAAACATGATGATGTGGAAGACATAAAGGAATGGTGTAGTGGTATTACCTCATCCACACTTCCTCAACTTCCTTGATGTTGTGCAAGATATAGAACATGAGGTCCTCCCACTCTTGTCGTGGCATGTTATAAGATTTCGAGACCCCAGCCCTCCCACCTTGCGCGTTGAATAGATCGAGCCTGGGTTGATACTTGGGCTCTTCTATATTGTATCGAGGCACCTTGTTATGCAGATGGGGAACGTGGTCTGGATAGTATGATGTCCTGAGGTCTGACACCTCCTCTAGGATAACTGCCTCAGCTATGGAAGCTTCAATCTTAGCTTTGTTTCCACATTTCCGTCGGAGATGCTTGTTCTGCCTCTCTGGGCCGTGCTGCCAGCGATTTTGCACAGGGCCCCCCAACAATACCTCATTCGCGAGGTGCAGAATGAGATGTGTCATCGGAGTAAAGAAGCCTGGTGGAAAGATCTTCTCTAGCTTGACTATCAACTCCGGTGCCTTCTTATGCAATTTGTCAATCACCTCTTTACTTACTTCTTTAGCACAGAGCGTGCGGAAGAAATGGCTAAGCTCGGCAAGCACGCGCCAGACATGCTCGGGGACATAGCCTCGAACCATCACCGGCATTATCCGCTCAATCCATACATGGTAGTCATGACTCTTCAGGCTGGTCACTTTGCCAGTTGAAAGATTGACTCCCTTACTTATATTCGATGCATAACCATCGGTGAACTTCAAAATTTGTTTCAGCCAGATAAGTACTTCTTTTTTTTCTGGCGGTTTAAGGACAAAGTCAGCATCTGGCTTGAAACAGTTTTTTCGACCGCCTGTGGGAGGCTTCATGTCCAGGCGTGGTCTATCACAAATTCTCTGTTGATCGGCTCTAGCTTTTACGTTATCCTTCGTCTTATCAGGAATGTTGAGGATCGTGTGGAAAAGTGACTCTGCCACATTCTTTTCGGTGTGCATCACATCAATATTGTAAGGAAGTTTGAGGTCCTTGAAATAGGGAAGCTGCGAGAAGGGGGTAATGTGCGTCCAGTTGTGCGTCTCACCATATCCCTCGAAGCCTTTGGCTTTGGCTTTTCCTTTGCCTTTGACTTTAGGCTTGAGAGCTTTTAACTGAGCAAGAACATCTGCCCCCGAAAATGTTGGAATCTCGGTTACTTCATGAAGAACCCGGCCTTTCATGAAGTTCTTCTTGTCTTCCCTGTTTGGATGGTCTGGAGGGAGGAACTGTCGATGCAGGTCAAAGGCTACATACTTGCCACCCTTACTCAGCCAAATCATTCGCAGAGCCGGCATGCACACTGGGCATGGCATCTTACCACTTGTACACCATCCGCAGAATAGAGCATAGCCGAGAAAGTCATGCATGCAATAGTGCAACCAAACTTTCATCAAGAAATTTCTCTGCAGATCCCGGTCGTATGTCAACCTCGGAAAGTACCAAGAATGGTGCAAAGCATCCACAAGCGGCTGCATAAACACACCCAATTGCTTCCCCGGGTAGTCAGGCCCCGGAATGATGAGCGACAAGAACATGGTCTTCCGTTGCATTAGGGCACCGGGAGGAAGATTGAGCAGAATTACAAACACAGGCCAGCAGCTGTATGGATTGGACGACATACCATATGGATTCAACCCATCACCTGATATGGCTATTCTGACATTCCCAGCCTCGGCTGCTTCCTCGGAGTATTCTTCATCGAATGACTTCCATGCTTCCCCTCCCGATGGATGTATGATTTTTTTTGGATTGTACCTTATACCTTCCTTGTGCCACTTCATCATTTTGGCAGACTCCTTCGTGATGAAAAGGCGATGCAGTCTTTTTATAAAATCAAGATACCGAAGAACCTTAACGGGGATGGTTAGCTGCTTTTTCTCACCATCCTCACCGACCACCTCAATGTACCGAGATGAACCGCACTTCCTACAGTACTTGTCATCCGCATACTCGTGCCTAAACAAAAGGCAATTCTTCGGGCAAACATCTATTTTCTCATAATCCATAGAGAGTGCCTTCATGATTTTCTTTGTATCGTACATGCTTTTCGGCAGTTCATGACCCTCAGGGAGGCTGTTAGCCCATACTCCCAGGAATGCTTCGAAGCATTTCTGGCTACAGCCATACTCAGCCTTCACTGCAATCAGTTGCGAGATGGCATCCAGCTGAGATATTTTCACACCCGCATAAAGAGGTTTCTTCGACCAGGCCAAGACCTCCAAGAAGGCCCTTGCGGTTGCCTCCGGCTCCTCTGGTTCATTCTCTGAAGGTGTCGCATTTGCCGTTTCTGCAACAATGACATCATCTAGCATGTCCCTGACCCCGTCGTCCTCATATCCATCGATGTGTTGTCGCATCACCTCCTCTCTACCACGGTCCTGCTCGGCTATGTTTATCAGCGGCATGTCAAAGTTTGGCATATATCCGTGCGTGCGAAGGTTCTCACTCATGTCCGTCTGATTTCTACGGTGACGTCTGGCACATCTCGCACAGGGGCATGGTGGGATAATTCTCATTGGACGACGGAATATCTCCTTCAAATACACATCGGTTTTCGCGATCCACTCTAATGTTACTCGATTCCGACGGATAAAACCACTGTACATCCACTGATTATCTGCCATCCTCTGCTTTTTTGCGACCCACACAACATAATTAAGGATTCACTTAAATTAATGGCATCAAATTTTCAGTTTCTACCGCGTTTAATCCACCTACATCTCTAATAGGTAAAGATGGGTCCTAATCCCACCCGAGGATGTGTAGATTGAGTACGTTCTCCATTCTACCCCGTTCCGAGCCAAAATTTTGGCAGCACCTCCCCGCTGTTCTCCACATACACGTCTCGGCAAATAGCCGAGAGAATGTGCTCCGGAGAACAATGGGGAGGCGCCGCCGAAATCCTATCTCGGAACGGGGTAGAACATGGAGAACATACCCAATCTACACATCCTCGGGCTGTCCGTTGAAAACGCTGGACAATCCGAAAGAGCTATGGTGATAAATATGCAATTGAATGCATATTTATCGATGCAACCCTTTCGGACGGGAGACGCCTAGGTTACGCTAGTTGACTTGATAATGAAATCTAGTGACATCAAAAAATGGAGGAGATGGACTTTTAGCTCACCTTCGGCTGTAGGGGAAGGAGTCGAACAACAGAGGGATGCTCAGGGAACAACGCGTCGGACGACGGTCACTTTAATGAAATGCAACACCACAAAGCCTGCAAATTCCATCGCGACAAAAAATTAGAACATCACAACTCATAGAGCATATTTAAAACATTTAAACATGCATTCATTTATTTTTGCATCATGTAGGCAAAAAAACTATAGGGACTCATCATCATCATCTATCCATCTATATATCATGATGTAGTATCCACTCATCTATCCATCTATATATCAACAACAATTTTTTTCTCAACTAACCTATCAACAAAATTTTTGTATCTTACAATCCATCTATCTAACTATTTATATATCTAACTAATCTATCCAGATAAACCCTGAACTAACTAACCTAATGTAGCAGCAGCAAGTAGCAAGCAGCGGCAGCAGTAGGAAGCAGCAACCAGCGGCAGCAGTAGGAAGCGGCAACCAGCGGCAGCAAGCAGCAGCGGTAGCGGTGGTAGCAAGCAGCAAGCGCCAGCGGTAGCAGCAAAGCAGCAGCAGGGGGCTCACCGGCGAAGCAGAGGTGGGGCAGCGACGAGGTCGGGGTGGAGAAGGATGGCGACGGGAGGGGCAGTGGCATCGGCCGCCGGCGCAGTCGGGGACGGGGCGGCCGTAGCCGGGGATGGGCCGCCGGGGACGGGCGGCCGAGGACGGGGACGGGCCGGCCCGGCGGCGTCGACGGCGGTCTTGGGGCGGTGCGGTGGCGGTGGGGGAGGGGATGGGGGCGGCGCGGGCAGTGGGGCGGTGCGCGGCGGTGGGGGGGGGGGGGGGGGGAGTGGGGGGGGGGGGTGGGGGGGGATGGGGGGGGGGCGGGCAGCGCCGGAGGGGGGGGGGATGGGGTGGCGGCGCGATGAGGGTCGGGATAGGGCGGCGGCGGCAGCGAGGGTGGGGCGGCGGCGAGGGTCAGGATACGGCGGCGGCGGCGCGGGTGGGGATCGGGGTCGGGCGGGGGGGAGACGGTGCGGGGGAGGAAGAATGAGTGGAGGGGGTGGTGTGGCTGTGGATAAGGTCAGCCTATGCCGACGGCTTAGCCGTCGGCATAGATGGACATGCCACGTGTCAATCTATGCCGACGGCTAAGCCGTCGGCATAGGTACTTTGCATATTTTTTCTATTACGGCATATTTTTTTATTTTTTTATTACGGCATATTTGTGAGCTCCGGTATTTTTTTACTACGCTTCCACAACCGTAGGAGGGCCCACTGCGACACCTCGCGGCATTGCTACCCCCCAGGTACACCGTCCCGTCTAACCCTGACACAGACGACCGCCGGGTCTAGCCCTTTGACTTTCACCGCACGGGGTTTGACCGGTGGACCTTTTCACCTGGTTGTCATAGCCCAGCCCATAGCTACACCCCCAACACAGTCCCGGCCCAACCCACCCCAAGATTCCCTTCGTGTCGGCCTGACGTTGCCGTTTCCCCCCTCCGGGACACGGCGGCAGCGACGCCCGTGAGGGGAGGGGCACACCCCGGAGCCGACACCCGCATGTATGAGGGCCCGATGCGACGCTCGGGTGGCACACCCCAGCGACAGCGAAAGAGAAAATAAGAGGAAAAAAAAAAAAAAAAAAAAAGCTAGGGCCGTCGCTAACTGTAGCGTTTGACACGGGATCTAGGCCCTTGACTGCAGGAAAAAAAAAATAAAAAAAAAAAAAAAAAAGAAAAGAAAAAAACAAACATAGACAACCAAAACAAGAAAAACAAGGATACAAAGAAACAATAAGAACATAAAAAAAAAAAAATAAGAAAAAAAAAAGAGAAAAAAAAAAAAAAAAAAAAAAGAAAAAAACCTTAGACCCGACGTCCGTTTCCCCCCTTAGGTGCCGGCGGCGGCGCCGTCCGTGTGAGGGGGCACACCCCGGAGACGCGTGCCGCCTCTTCGGACATGCCAGCACACCACCCCGCATGTATGAGGGCCCGGTGCGACGCTCGGGTGGCATTGCTACCCACGGCCCCCGTCCCGCCTAACCCTGTAGCGTTTGACCACGGGATCTAGCCCTTTGACTTTGCACGGACGGGTTTTGACCAGTGGAACTATCCACCCGGTCGTGTTAGGTCAGCCCATACGAACACTTTAGAGCAACATCCGGGCCAAACCCACAGTAAGATCCCCTCCGTGTAGACCCGACGCGTCCGTTTCCCTCAGGTGCCGGGTGCCGTCCGTGTGCGGGGGCCCCCGGAGACGCGTGCCGCCTCTAATTTCGGACATGGCACACCACCCCGCATGTAGAGGGCCCGGTGCGACGCTGGGGTATTGTAGCAGGCCCGTACGCTACCTGTAGGTTTAACGCCGATGTAGCTTTGACTTTGACGGACGGGTTTTTCACAGTGATATACACATCGGTCGGTTGGTCAGCGCATACGTAACTTTAGAGAACTCGGGCCAAACGACAGAGATCCCTCGTGTGGAGGAGCGTCGTATTCCCTCGGTCGGCGGCTGCGCGTCCTTTGCCGGGGGAACCGAGTAACGTGCCGTTGAATGCAGAACACACCGCATGTAATGAGGGCAAGTGGACTCGGTGGCATTGCTACCCATGCGTCCGGCTAACTGTAAGAGCGTTGAAAAGGGAGTGCCTTTGACTTTGCACGGACTGCGTTTTGACAGTGAACTATCCACCGTCGTTTAGCCCATAGAACACTTTAGAGAACTCGGGCCAAACCCACAGTAAGATCCCCTCCTGTAGACCCAACGCGTCCGTTTCCCCCCTTCAGGTGCCGGCGGCGGCGCCGTCCGTGTGAGGGGGCACACCCCGGAGACGCGTGCCGCCTCTTCGGACATGCCAGCACACCACCCCGCATGTATGAGGGCCCGGTGCGACGCTCGGGTGGCATTGCTACCCCCCACGGCCCCCGTCCCGCCTAACCCTGTAGCGTTTGACCACGGGATCTAGCCCTTTGACTTTGCACGGACGGGTTTTGACCAGTGGAACTATCCACCCGGTCGTGTTAGGTCAGCCCATACGAACACTTTAGAGCAACATCCGGGCCAAACCCACAGTAAGATCCCCTCCCTGTAGACCCGACGCGTCCGTTTCCCCCCTTCAGGTGCCGGCGGCGGCGCCGTCCGTGTGAGGGGGCACACCCCGGAGACGCGTGCCGCCTCTTCGGACATGCCAGCACACCACCCCGCATGTATGAGGGCCCGGTGCGACGCTCGGGTGGCATTGCTACCCCCCCCCCACGGCCCCCGTCCCGCCTAACCCTGTAGCGTTTGACCACGGGATCTAGCCCTTTGACTTTGCACGGACGGGTTTTGACCAGTGGAACTATCCACCCGGTCGTGTTAGGTCAGCCCATACGAACACTTTAGAGCAACATCCGGGCCAAACCCACAGTAAGATCCCCTCCGTGTAGACCCGACGCGTCCGTTTCCCCCTCAGGTGCCGGCGTCGGCGCCGTCCGTGTGAGGGGGCACACCCCGGAGACGCGTGCCGCCTCTTCGGACATGCCAGCACACCACCCCGCATGTATGAGGGGGTGCGACGCTCGGGTGGCATTGCTACCCCCACGGCCCCCGTCCCGCCTAACCCTGTAGCGTTTGACCACGGGATCTAGCCCTTTGACTTTGCACGGACGGGTTTTGACCAGTGGAACTATCCACCCGGTCGTGTTAGGTCAGCCCATACGAACACTTTAGAGCAACATCCGGGCCAAACCCACAGTAAGATCCCCTCCGTGTAGACCCGACGCGTCCGTTTCCCTCAGGTGCCGGCGGCGCGCCGTCCGTGTGAGGGGGCACACCCCGGAGACGCGTGCCGCCTCTTCGGACATGCCAGCACACCACCCCGCATGTATGAGGGCCCGGTGCGACGCTCGGGTGGCATTGCTACCCCCACGGCCCCCGTCCCGCCTAACCCTGTAGCGTTTGACCACGGGATCTAGCCCTTTGACTTTGCACGGACGGGTTTTGACCAGTGGAACTATCCACCCGGTCGTGTTAGGTCAGCCCATACGAACACTTTAGAGCAACATCCGGGCCAAACCCACAGTAAGATCCCCTCCGTGTAGACCCGACGCGTCCGTTTCCCCCTTCAGGTGCCGGCGGCTGCCGTCCGTGTGCGGGGGCACACCCCGGAGACGCGTGCCGCCTCTTCGGACATGCCAGCACACCACCCCGCATGTATGAGGGCCCGGTGCGAGCTCGGGTGGCATTGCTACCCACGGCCCCCGTCCCGCCTAACCCTGTAGCGTTTGACACGGGATCTAGCCCTTTGACTTTGCACGGACGGTTTTGACCAGTGGTATCCACCCGTGTGTTAGGTCAGCCCATAGGAAACTTTAGGAGCACATCCGGGCCAGACCCACAGTAAGATCTCCTCCCTGTAGACCTGACGGTCGTTTCTTCAGTGCTCAGGCGCGGGCCGTCGTGTGAGGGGGCCCGGAGGAGCGGCTTATGTGCCGCCTTTCGGACATGCAGTAACACCGCGATGTTTGAGGGCCGGTGCGAGCCGTGTTGCACCACAATAGGCGCCCGTCGTCTAACCTGAGTAGGTTGACCAACGTATAGCTTTGACTTTCACGACGGGTGTTTACAGTGGACTATGCCCACGTGTGTAGAGGTCAGATCGAATTTAGACAACATGGGCAAAACATAGATCCTCTATAGAGACGTCATTTCCCCTAGTGCGGTCGGGCACGGTCAGTGAGGGGCCACCGAGACACGTGCAGTCTTCGAATGCCATGCACACCCGCGCATGTATGATGGCCCGGTGCACGCTCGGGGTTGCATGGTACCCAGCCGTCGTGCCTGCCAAGTGTAAGCGGTTGACACGATCTAGCCTTGACTTTGCACGGACGGTTTACCATATGGAAACTATACACGGGGGGCCGGGGGCGTGTTTAGAGGTAAGGGGGACCCCAACGAAAATTATGAAGTTCGGAGGACAAAAAAGAGACTTCATAGTCAGTTTCGTCGAGTAGTTACTCGCGTTTACCCCATATTGTTATCGTTTTTATTGTGATCTGTCCGCTATAGCGTGCGCCGGTGTCGATAGATCCATAGATGGTCAGAGCACAAAGGAGAGTGGGTACGTTCTTAAGTAAGTTGACTGAGCTTATCATCCCGTGCGTAACCCGTTCTTGGTATGAGACCACACGCACCCTCGCATGTATGAGGGCCCGGTGCGACGCTCCGGTGGTATTCGCTAGGTCGCGTACCAGCATGGCCCAGCCCCGTCCCGCCTCTTCAGACATGGCACCACACCGCCCCGCATGTATGAGGGCCCGGTTAGACGGGAGGGTGTACCTGGGGGGTAGCAATGCCGCTAGGTGTTGCTTTGGGCCCTCCTACGGTTGTGAAAGCGTGGTGGCTAGCGCAGGCACCCGGCACGCAGCTCCGGGGTGTGCCCCCCATCTCCGGCGTCGCTGTGGGGCACGGCGCGGCGGCAGCAACGTCCGTGAGGGGGGCAATCGATATACCATCTCGGGTATGTTTTTTTGTGTTAGACAAGGCACATTTATGTTGTGAAAAAAACAGGGAAAAGTAAATAAAAATAAGTAAAAAAATAGAGATATGCCTGCGCACATGGCCACGGATCGATGACGTGCCTAAGGGCGTGGATCGGTGATGTGGCAACATCCATGGGCCAGACCTATGCCGACGGCCAGGCCGTCGGCATAGATTTGCCACCCCACGGACAGGCGAGCGACGCGGAACGATGACGTGGCGGGCGACGCGGATCGATGACGTGGCGTCTATGCCGACGGCCGCCGTTAGCCCGTCGGCGTAGATTGACGCCGTCAAAAGGCCGTCTCCGTCCGGGTAGCCAGGCCCACGAGCTATGCCGACGGCCACCGTAGGCATATTTCTATCGACGCCGACGGGTGAGCTTTGCCGACGGGGGCCGTCGGCATATATTGATATACACAGACGGCTTTTCTATGCCGACGGCCTGGGCTGGGCCTTCGGGATAGGCCAATCTATGCCGATGGGGCCCGTCGGCATAGGTTCGGCCGTCGGCATCGCCGGTTATTCTGGTAGTGAACTATTTGATTCATCATCGGGATAGCTGGATTACGGATTAATGTGCTTAGATTTGAAGTTGGACAGAGCTTCAGAGGATGCATGAAAATAAGAACACTAACTAGGAATGTACTTTAAGGACATTGAAACTTCCAGATTGGTTTCAAAAGAAGCTCATGAGCGTTGTCCCGGCGAGGTAAAGTACCTGTAAAAGGCTCATGCCAGGAGACGATGGTGAATACTGGCCGCTCCAAGAGTTCTTTGGTATACATATATATGCCGGCAGCATTAATGCCACCAGCAGACGCCTGCAAAGGTAGGCTTGATATTGCTCTGTCGTGTGCTTTAGATTTCCAGCAGTTAATATGAGAAAAGACTAGAGAAGTGTGATTATCTACACAAGATAGTTTAATATATACTAACAGTTCTGTTTTCTGATGCTTATGTTGTCCGGTGCTTATGTGATCTTCAGTAGAAGATTAGAAAATGGTGACCACTTGACTAGAAGCTGAGTTAGTGCTTCCACCTTTCAGGTTTGTAATTCGGCGATTTTGGTCCTTAAGTGGTATTTGCATGACTAATGAATAGCAAACTGATCGATTAACTGAAATATTGGTTTTTGCAATTTGAGTATTTGACTGTCGTATTGCCATGGTTTCCCTAACATTTGTGACCGTTTGAGACTTCGCTGGCATCAGAAAAGGAATATTCCATATATACATGTGTTCTTATATCTCCAAAATAATATAGTTACATGGAGATGCACAACTAAAGTATCTTCATGTTTAAGTGTGGTTCCAGAAAAAACTGAATTTATCATTCTTAGATCCAAGTCAATACTCTGAACTACACACCAGCTGTCTACTTTGCCAACATTGTTTGTCTTGGATGCCTTGCATCGTTGTTAACTGCGGTTTTGTTCTTCATTGCTGCACCCGTGAGTTATTCTGATCATGGTCATCAGCATAAGTACTTAAGTAGCATTTCATGGTAGAAAAAAAAACTAAAGTCTGATTATATATCGCTCCCGTCTAGGCTGTGGACCTGAGCACGTAATTCATGATTGACTATGGAGGCCCGACCATGCCTATAAGCTGTGGCGAGTACCCACTGGATGGCGGCGACGGCTACGTACAATCTGTGTCACCAGACACTGGCAAAGGTACTCCGTCATGCAGGTTTGGTCCATGTACCTACTGACAGGAGAATTTGATTTTGATTTTTTTGGTCATGTACATCGTTTGTCTTTTGTGTGCCTTAATTTACATGATCACGGGTTGTTCTAGAGCATTCTTTTTTTTCAGGCATAAGAAATATTCTTTTCTAACAGAATTACATGTTTGAAGCATGAATATGTACACTTGCAAATAATCCATTTGGCACTATCAACCTTTCTATGAATTTATAGAAGTACTATTTCATCCCCTTAATAGATTTTATTTTCACGGAGAGGCTTAATCGGGTAAAGCTATTTGTTTGCGACATGCTTGACGAATTGGACATGATGGTAGGAGAGGAACCATCCAAGAAATATGACAAAAACTTGAGGATTAAGGAGGGGACGGTGTCCAACTAAAGTATGGTTATAAGGCAAGAAATACTCGGCAACACTCGATCGAATCAAAGGTTCCCAAGCATCAAGCAGAAAACCAGAAAATACTCGAAGACAAAAAGGCTAAGGCCTGCTGCTCAGTGATGGTTGTTTACACATAATGGAGCAATAAATATGCGCATAAAATCATATGTTTTATAAAATTATCGACTTCGCAGTGGGATGCATAATATAATATCGATCAGTCAGGTTCTTTTGAAGAAGAAGAACTCCACCTCACCAGCAGTATACCCAAACTATAGTCATGCACAACTACTTCAATGACATAGTAGTTGGGGTTTAGAGATTCAACCAAAGTAATATCGTAAAATCGGGTTTGCTATACTGATTGAAGGCAGAAGAAAAGCAAGTGACGTGAGATTACAACTACAATTGTTACATAGTGACGATTACTGAGAAAACATGACACTCTTGGCGAGTATCATAGATTCATGGCTAAAGAAGCCTAGAGAACAGCAAAGAGGCCAAAAAACAATGTACATTTATTTAAGCAATGTACATACACATAAGTAGCCCTCAATGCATACATTGTGACAATATTAAATTGTTAGCTATAATCCGGGTTTTCTTTTGAAAATATCATATTTAAATTTCAATTTTGCAATTATCGTAACATAATCTAAGGCACATGATGTTGGAACCAAATTTTTGTGCCATGCAACTACTCAACATTTTATGGTATCCTTTGGTTTCACAACGCAGAAAACAAATTATCAGATTTCAAAAAATGGTTGTCTATATACATAAAAGTAAATAACAAATACCTAGCCGCGCAAATGCGCGGGTGCACCCGCTAGTTAGATTCTATTTCAGCAGGTAAAACTGATTCTAACATAGGGATTGGACTTTGCGAAAGAAAAAAAAACAGATTTAAATGCCCAAAAGCTCCGCTGATGAGCGAACAAGAGTATATCAATCATATTGAGAAAATGACATGCGGTTCCTTCCATACTAACAAAGGACAAAGGACCAACAAGCTTAATTAGACGGTGGTACGTTGGGGGTGGGTGGGGGTATGTACGCAGGTGGTCAATATCCAAATAGTGGAATCCGACGATCTATATCGTGACATGGTTGACTGATGTATAACGATTCTACTTTTTATTCGGTCTGATATACAATGCACGCATGTGGGATATGTATGTGGCTTGATCCAATAGTTAAAAATTAAGAAGTATATATATAGGACAATCGTTTGTGGTTACTCCCACTTTTGTTTTCTGTATGTTTTATGTAGTATCTTTCAAAAATCATTGGTGCACGAAGTTGTAGGTTTTGATTTCACATTGCACCTTCAGACAATGAAAATGCTTCTTCCATGCTCGCACGGGAGCAGCAAGCTTAATTAGGCATGCCTCGCTTCATAGAGTGGAAACCGTACGTGGCTCCCAGTGAGGTATCATGCGCCAAAAAAGACAAGCAATAACAAGAACTATATAGAGAGAGGATTAAATCATGGCTTTTTGACTTCACAGTACATTGCATACCACCGGCGATTGTTCGCATGGACATCCACATCTTGAGAAATTTGAATGATTGATTTTGTTCTAACCTATACATCTCTAGAGATTTGGAAACCAAGTCTGGTTATATTGTCCAGTAGGCTAGGATGCATCGTCGACCCTGGGCCACATGCCATCGATTAGCAGAATTTTCGAGCTCATCTTACCCAGACGGCGTTTGATTTGGATAGGTTGTCTTCTTCGATTATCGGCGGTATTTGCGTTATATTCTTCAGCGACTTGATTCCAGTAATCCCGTGCAGCGTTTTCATTGCCAATAACAAAATCAGTGGGAACATTTAACCAAGCATTTACCTACTCAATTCATAAAATGTTGTTAGGCCAAGCTTTTCATGATATAGTAACTACTAATAATTAAACAAATGACTTACAGGCATAGATTATCCTCTTCAGTCCATTGTAAGTGTATGTCTCCGATGTTGGCGTGGCCGATATCCATTGAAAGATGTGATGTGTATGAACAAAAACTTGTATCAATTTGAGTAGGATTGTGCTTGTGTATGAGCACAAAATTTTGGGATGGGCGTGGAACTAGAACCTGCAACTAGGACTATATATAACGAGATAGCTTTACTGCATGCATGATTTAGTCAGCACTGCATGCATGATTTAGTTAGGCCGATTTAACTGTGTATGATTGAAAGAATGGTTGAAGTAACTTGACATATATTTTTCTAACTTTATCTCACCGTGCTTTCAGGTTTTAAGATTGTGATCTTTGTCCCTGTTGGACCAGCTTGTCAACCACAAGTATTTCATTTTTACACATTTATTTTGTATCAATTCAATTTTATTTTAAGGTATTCATGTTTCATGCAGATTTATAATAGATAAATAAGCTCTATAGTTTATTGTACATTATTGTTGTGCGTGAAGAGGAAAGAAAATGATTATTTTGTCCATCTGCAAAAGGAAATCAGCTGAGTTAGTTCAGTAGAGCTGGTTTTTAGTACAACGACCAGCTGAGTTAGTTGAGCAGTTGCCGATTTGTAGCGCTCTAGGTAGCGCCCGCTGCCAGATTCGAACGAAGAAAAAGGCTCGCGTGAAAAGATAGGCTAAGCGCTTGGCGACTGGCTCGGCATCATGCCAGCACAAATCCTGGATGGGGGGGGGGCGGTGGGGGGGGTTGACCAAATCGGACTAAGCGCCCCCGTTGTACATGGCCTAATGGTACAAAGGATCTACGACTGGTTGACTGCTCTATAATGGTTGTGCTTTTGGGGGGATATGCAAGGTGGTCAATGGACAGATAATAGAACCAAGGATCTACAACATGGTTGACTGTTGTATAATGGTTGTGCTTTTGTGAGAGGAAGCTAAGGATACCAACCTGCAAAGCTAGCCAATCATGTCACATGGTTTCTTCAATAAGACAATAGTACCATCAAATGAAAGGAGCAACAAGCTTTTTGTTCAGTATCATGCAACTCTTTAGTTCTCTTATAAATTGCCTCAAGCACAAACAACTAACGACACTGTAAAAACAAATTGGGCGCAACTTTTGGAAAAAGGTGTATGCGAGTATATAACATAAGAGAAGCCCATGCAAGTATAGAAATAAGACAATGCATGTGGGGTATGTCCTTGTGTGGCTTGACCCAACAGTCAAAGATAGGAAGTAAAATCAAGGGTGCTCGTATATATGCACTATGAAATTAAAACCTACAACTTCCATGCACCAACAATTTGGGAAAGAAACAAAAGGATATGCAAACAATGTCAGTGGTTTCTTCCATGCCAGCAAGGGAGCATCAAGCTTATAATTAGGCATGTCTCTCTCCATGTAGTTGAAATGGTAGGTGGCTCCCAATGAGGTGTCACATGCCAAGAAAAGGAAAGGAATAACAATAAATCTGTAGAGTGAGGACTAAAGTAAAGTTGAGATGGACGGGGAGAATTATAGGGGGGGTGGATGGTTGGGGGATGGTGGATGTAGGTGCTCATCTCCAAATAACGGAATGAGGAAGGTGGCGGAAGGATCCACATTGCGACATGGGTGACCGTTATGTAACAGTTGGGCTTTTTTATTTGGTCTGACATTTGTAGTTAAAAATCGAAACAAAGAACATTTTTGCGCCAAGATTTTGGGAGAGTATGCGAAGTATACCAAGCTAGACGATGATGTCGTCAAATTGTTACTTTGCTATCAAATTGAGTAAGAGATAAGTAACTTCTTCTTCAAATGTCAAGCAATCCTTTCTAGTTTCTTCCCCTTAATTTCAATACAAAATCCATTTTGAAATGGTACCTTACAAATCCATTGGTAGATCTGGCTAGCTAGCATGAGCATAGACAAGCATAGACGAGACGACGATGGATGGAATCATGGATCAGGCCGCAGCGTTGGTTGGCCTAGGGACGTACTTGCGGAGCCAAATCTCACGTTGTCCAATGGAGATCTTGACGAGTCTCTCGCCGTTGAGCACGAGCTTCACGATCACCTCTGTCTTGAACATGATCCGGTCGTACATGGCCGTGTGGCCACCCTTCGTCTTCTCCATGAGCACCCTCACCACACAGTCACCCCACTTCCTGCACCCATACATGCAAACCATGAGACATGATCCAGTTCCAATCATCATGGATCATGCATGCAGACATCTTGGTAGATCTATGTGTACAAATAAAGTTAATCAATAGATCGAGTAGTGTATGTCAGTGCACACTTACTGCCTGAAGTACTCAAAGATCTCCTCGCGGTGGAGGGCATTTCCCTTGGAGAAGGTGATGAACATGGACCGGCAGTCCTCCGGCATGGCCACTGGTTGGGAGGTGTAGGGCGCCATGAGCTCCGGCGGGTTGACAATCAGCCCAGTCTCAGACCTCCGGAGCAGGGCGTGCAGGCGGTCGTCGAATACGAACTTGCCGGCACCGTCGAGGTAGTGGGCGACCCCGCGGACGACGAGGTCCTGGTGGAAGGCGAAGAAGCTCAGCTCGATGTGGAAACCGCCTTGCATGCAGAGCGCGGAGATGAGCGGGATGGGCGGGAGCTCAGGCACCTGGTGGCGGAGGCACTCGAGGACGGCGTTGGCCTCTTCTGCGACGACGGCGACGGCGTCGGGTGCCATGGCTGGTACGTGGTGGATGGCGGAGATGGTGCCCTGGTCCAGCCACACCAGGAGCGCCACCGTGTTCTGGGCTTTCTCCGGGCTGCCGCACACGGACAAGAACCTCTCGTGTGCCTGCCGTGCGACGCTGTACACGTACAGCACCTCGCGCACCATCATTGCGGCCATGGTTGCTCTTGCACCGGCCGGCCGGAGAAGAGGCGATGGATGGCTAGCCTGAGAAGAGAAGCTAGCAAGAGAGGAGCAAGGAAGGGGTGATGGGTCGATGGGGGAATGGACCGGTATTTTGTAGCTGCTCCTGCCGGTGGAATGTTTAATGAGGTGCCAAAAATGGGCTAGCGGAAAATAGCTCTCTTTGAATCAGCTTCGAACGCCAGCGTGTAGACGTAGATGCTCTTCGTTCGTTGGCCGGGTTTACATCCTTTTTTGGTTTTTAGTTCGTTTTACATCCTAAAACGTATACATATGTCGTTGCTTAATAATTTTGGATGGGGCGCAACATTTATATGTTGTCTTTTATGTTGTCATTTTCATTAACTAGTGGGCATCTATTTATTATATACTTAAAACGATAAAAAAATAATGGCTAAGATTTACTGCCTTATAGCTATAATAATTAAACGGGTAAGATTAATTGAACGAAGCAATAGCCAGCGGCCAGCAACGCGTGCATCATATAGATTCTTTGGAAACAAGTACAAATCCAAAGTAACGTGACCACGATAGATGGAAATCAACACGTGTGTCATATCTTCCCACGATTTCCCGGAGTCAATCAGTATTTTGCTAATTACACATATGTGGGTAGACTTTTTTATAGGGAGCCGAGCCTATACACTTATAGATTATTTAAGATTTTTTTAGCGAATAGATTATTTAATAAGTTAGAAAAACCAAACTACATAATATCTGTTCGGAATAAAAGGCACGTAGAGAGCCCATTGACACATCCATGACGTGCACGACAGGGATACATGCATATTAGAAAAGCCAACTCTAGGAAAGGTCTATCCAGAATAAAAACACATGCACACACAACACGTTAGTTGAGTCAAAAAAAAAAACTCGCAAGAAAAAACACGTTGGCTGAGTCAAATTTTTTTCTTCTGAAATAGCTGACGAGTCAAACCGTGTACATTAAAAAGGAAACTTAGAAGAAGGTTTTTGGAAAAGAGGAACATGAACACATAAACCTGCCTACAAGGAAAATATATACTACAAGCATATGTACATTTATTTGTTTTGCATCGAACAAGGCTATGTACAAGCGGGAGCGATATCTGCCCCCGTCAATTATAAGGTGCCTACAGTGACTTTGGGAAATCTCAAAATGATATGCTGGCTCAGTCAGTTGAACGAGCTCATATACAATTAAACGCACACATGAGCATCTTCGACAGACTGAGATTTGAATTATATGGCTTTTTAACACAGTCCATAAAAAATCTAGATCAACCGCATCTTTTTTAACACATTACAAACGCAAACACTCATATATACGCACATACACTCACCCCTATGAATGCACACATGCACACCCTACCCAACGCCAGTAGTAAAAGAGAGAAATAATAATATTAGTATGAAATTATATGGCTTTAAATTGCAGGATGTCGATCTTTGTAAAGAATGGGTGTATTTTCAAAACAATACAATTAAACGCAGAATTCCCAATCCTTATATGTTTACCAGTGGCACATGTGTTGGGCTAATATCGTCTTTATATAATTCAATAATATTTGGCCAAGTGGGGAAATACTTTTGGAGAAAAGAATACCAAATATAATTGTTAGGACTAAATGATAGAGAATGTTTAATCCAAAAAGAACTAATCATGTCAAATATATAATAAATCATCGTACTTTTTTTTGAAATACAATTACATGAAAAATAACTAAACACCAACACAAATGACGAGCTTCAGCGAGCCCAATGTGAGAAATTGTAGAAACTTTCCCACCATTCAGTGTTTACATTCTTTTAAATTGGGAAATAGTATGGATAATAGCTATGGGATATACGACAATTTAGTAAAAAAATGTATAAAATCAAATACTTACCATCAAATATTTAAACTTTACAGAAATATATCTTGCAATGGTTAATAATTTATCCAAACATATTTAAGCTACATTTCATAATATAAAAACTTGTGTAGTGGAAAGAAGATAGACAATAAAAAACGGTCGAAATATATTAAAAAAGCATTGAAAAACCGTCGAAATATATTAAAATATTGACGTCTAGCCGCCCAAATGTGCGGGTCACCCTTGTAGTTTTTCATTATAGGATTGGATGCACACCCACTTAGTTTTCATATTGAGCTTTCATACACTTATAGCTCTTAGTGCATTCGTTGCATGGCAATACCTACTCCTTGCATTGATATTGATTGATGAGCATCTCCATAGCCCGTTGGTTAGTCGCGTTGATGTGAGACCTTCTTACTTTTTTGTCTTCTCTATATTTACCCCTATCATTATACTCTATTCCACCCGTAGTGGTATATCCATGGCTTGCGCTCATGTATTGGGTGAGGGTTGAAAAAGCTGAAGCGTGTTAAAAAGTATGAACCAATTGCCCGGCTTGTCATCGAGGTTGTGCATGATAAATACTTTGTGTTAAGAAGACAAAGCATGCCAATACTATATGATTTTGTAGGGATAGCTTTCTTTAGCATTGATATTTTGAAAGACATGATTGTTTGTTGGGATGCCTGAGTATTAGTGTCTTTATGTCAAATTATAGACTATTAATTTGAATCATTTATGTCTTAATATTCATGCCATGATTAGATATATGATCAAATTTATGCCACGTAGCATTCCACATCAAATATTCTCTTTTTTATCATTTACCTACTCGAGGACGAGCATGAATTAAGCTTGGGGATGTCGATACATCTCCATCGTATCTATAATTTTTGATTGTTTCATGCCAATATTATACAATTTTCACATATTTTTGGCAACTTTTTATATGATTTATTGGACTAACCTCTTGATCCAGTGCCCATTGTCAGTTCCTGTTTTTTGCATGCTTTTATCTCGCAGAAAATCCATATCAAAGGAAGTCCAAATGCAATAAATTTTTACGGAGAATTATTTTGGACTATATGTGATTTTTGGGAGATGGAATCACCGCAAACGGAGGCCCACACAACCCACAAGACACCAGGGCGCACCCCAGGCCCTTGGCGCATGGTGGTGGGTTGTGCCCTCCTCGAACGTCGGTTGGAGCTCTACTTCGGAAGCAAGGAAGCTTATATCCAGAAAAAAATCGGATTAAAATATGAGCGCAATCGGAGTTACGGATCTCCCGAAATATAAGAAATGGTTTTCATCCAGATCTGGGGAACGCGAAACAGAAGAGAATGGAGTGGGAGATCCAATCACGGATGGGTTCCCGCCCCACCGCCGCCATGGAGTCCGTGGACCAGAGGGGAAATCTCCTCCCATCTAGGGGGGGGGGGGCAAGGAAGAAAAAGAAGCAGGGGGCCCTTTCCCCTCTCCCGGTGGCGCCGGAGTGCCGCCGGGGCTAGGATCGTGACGGTGATCTACATTAACAATCTTGTCACCGTCAACACCAACTTTCTCCCCCTCTATGCAGCAGTGTAACACCTCTTACCCCCGCTGTAATCTCTACTTAAACATGGTGCTCAACTCCATACATTATTTTCCAATGATCTATGGTAATCCTATGATGTTTGAGTAGATCCGGTTTGTCCTGTGGGTTAATGGTTGGTATGATTGTATATCTTGGTTTGCTTATTGTCAGTGTTGCAGGGGTGACAGCAGCCTAAACGTGGATAAGTTGGTTATGGCGTATGGGAGTAAAGAGGACTTGATCCTTAATGCTACGGTTGGGTTTCACGACCTTAATGATCTTTAGTAGTTGCGGATGCTTGCTATGGGTCCAATCATAAGTGCATATGATCCAAGTAGAGAAAGTATGTTAGCTCATGCCTCTTCCTCACACAATATTGCAAGAATGATTACCGGTACTTGCTATCGATTGCCTAGGGACAAATGACTTTATTGTTGACAAAAGCAATCCACTTTTATTACCTTGCAATTTATTCGTAGTTTTATTCCTGCATAGTAGCCCTAGTTTTATTCTTGCAAAATAGTTTCATAGTTGTTTCCAGTAAAGCAAATGTCAAGTATGCGTAGAGTTGTATCGGTGGTCGATAGAACTAGAGGGAATATTTGTTCTACCTTTAGCTCCTTGTTGGGTTCGACACTCTTATTTATCGAAGAAGGCTACAAACGATCCCCTATACTTGTGGGTTATCACATTACTCCATTTTTCCATGAACGTAATACACTAGATGTATGCTGGATAGCGGTCGATGTGTAGAGTAATAACAGTAAATGTAGAATCGTTTTGGTCTACTAATCTTGAACGTGATGCCTATATACATGATCATTGCCTTGGATATCCTCATGATTATTTGCTTTTCTATCAGTGCCTAGGATACCAAGCTAGAAAGCTAGTCAATGATCCCGCATGGTTTCTCCAGTAAGACAATAATACCATCAAATGTAAGGAGCACTAAGCTTTTTGTTCAGTATAATGCAACTCTTTATTTCTCTTAAATTGCCTCAAGCACAAATAACTAAATGACATTGTAAAAACAAACCCAAATGATAAGTGCCACACGTGTGGCACGAAGGACTCTGGTCTTGATGTTTCTTATAACTGAAGTTGCCATTCGAAAAGAAAAAACAAACCCCCCAGAAAAAAAGAAACTTGCTATCCAAAAAGAAGTTGCCATGCTTGACAACTAAAGTGGACATCCTCCAGTCACTAAACTCGCCATAAATAACGATCGGAGTTGCCATGTGTTCATTCCATACGCGTGGCACTTATCAGGGTCAAAAACAAATTGGGCGCAACTTTTGGGAAATGGTGTATGCGAGTACAGAGCGTAAGACAAAGCACATGCAAGTATAGAAATAAGACAATGCATGTGGGGTATGTCCTTATGTGGCTTAACACAACAATAAAAAATAAGAAGTAAAATCAAAGCTGCGCGTATATATGCACTATGAAATCAAAACCTACAACTGCTGTGCACCAACGATTTGGAAAGGAATGAAAGGATATTCAAACAATGTCAGTGGTTTCTTCCATGCCACAATTGAGCATGAAGGTTATAATTAGGCATGTTTCTCTCCATGGAGTGCGAAAGTATTTGGCCAGCAAAGATTATAAACAAATACTATATGTTGGACAATCCATGACAATATAAGTTCTATGCAAATATACATAAGCATAACTCATTACATTGTCTTTCTTGTCCAACATCAACTATTTGATCGAGTGTGACAATATTCATTGAGGGTTCACAATCACAAAATATGTCCTAGATAGCATATTTGCATGTGAAATTTCCCTTCCTTTACTAATCTTTCATTAATTGTTCAAATGACCAATGTTGTGTTTGTTATATTTCAATAGATTTTACTTCTTAAAACGAATGTGAAGACACCACTTCCCATAACATCTGTATATGAAAGTTGAATTGCAATGCTATGATACACAATAAAGAAAAATAAAAAAAGATACTCGTGCTATTCTTTATTATAGATACTCTCAGCAATGGATAGAACAATAACATGAAGGACAATAGCACACATTGCCATCTATTTCATACTACAAACTTTACTAAACCACAATAATAGATAATAATAATAATGATAGCGGTTGTGATACGATACTAGGGCACCTCCCCCAAGCTTGGAGCAAGCCAAGGGTGGTGCCCATACCCAAGTACTCAAGTTTCCTTCTTTGGTGATGGCGGTGGTGATGGAACATGCTTGTCCTTCTTCAAAGGCATATGTTCTCCATCATGCAAAGAAAAGGTGGTCTTCGGGATCTTGAAATTTGTGGACAAACCCATCATCTTGAACTTGGTTTCACACATAGTTTTTATTATGCAGATCATAAATTTGAGCTTGGAGATCTTCAACTTTCATGTGGAAGCGATCAGTTGCCTCCAAGTCCTGGCACTCTCCCACTTGTGTTCACGGAGCAATTATGTGATCATGGTGTGGTTTGCATCTAGTCCACACTCAACCATCCTCTGGCACTTGAAGAGTTCTTGCTCCACGTCCCTGATCCTAGCCTTCTCGTCTCCCTCCTTCTTGGGCCTTTCAAGATCCTTGATGTGCAACACCACATCCCTATGCCTCAAGGTTTTCGGATGCATCATAACCCCAGGGGATAAGGGTTCATGACCTTCTCAAAGAACTGATCCTTGGAGGAACTTGATGACGACATAGCAATCTAGCCCTTGAAACCCTGGCAGAAACAAGTTCAAAACAAAAAATGGGACGAAAACTTGTGAAACGTATATCAAAACTTCCGGGCGAATTTAAAGAATTTTTTTCTGTGCAAAACAAGCATCCAGGAAAGACAAGGAGCCGGGAAGGTGTATGAGGGCCCCACACAGCCACATGGCGTGCCCTGTGGGGGTAGCCACTTGGGCTTGTCGGCCCTTGGTGCACCCTAGGCTCCTTCTTTTTCACAAAGATTATTAAATATTCCAAAATTGACAGATATATTATTATTTTATGAATTTTTAAAGTTAGTCTACTTATCATACCACGTACCTATTCCTTTTACATGGTTCTGGTGGCATCACGTATGGTTTCTTCTATGCATTCTTCCGGTCTAATTACTTGAATAACTAATGGGATTACCTACAGTATAACTTTTTTAATATTTGCACATTAACTACCTTCGGTTTATCTCCATTGGCGTTATTGATCTTGATAGGTCCTGAATGGAAACCTTCTTCGATGATATGTGGACCTTCCCACCTGGAAAGAAGTTTGCCTGCAAAATGTCTGAAATGAGACTTGTACATAAGAACTTCAACAACAATGTTAAAATATCATTTCTAAATCCTTTTATCATGCCATCTTTTATCTTTTTCTACGAAAAACTTGCAGTTTCATAAGCTTTTGTTCTCCACTCATCCAGAGAATTCATATGGAAGAACTTCTTTTCTCCGGCAAGTTTGAAATCATATAATTTCCCAATAAGATTTATGTTCTAGATCAATAGGTAAATGACATTGATACATCTCCAACGTATCTATATTTTCTGATTATTCCATGCTGTTATATTATCATTCTTGGATGACTTTATATGATTTTTTGGGACTAACCTATTGACACAGCGCCTAGTGCCAGTTGCTCTGTTTTGCTTGTTTTTTTACTTTGTAGAAAATCAATACCAAAGGAGTCCAAACGTAGCGAATATTTTTGGTCATTTTTTCTGCACTAGAAGACACAACTTGGGCCAAAGAAGTACCAAAGGGGTGCCCCGAGGGGGGCACAACCCACTTGGGCGAGCTTGGCGGCCCAAGCGTGCCCTGGTGGGTTGTGCCCACCTCAGTGGCCTCCCGCACTGCCTCTTGGCCCTATAAATACCCAGATATTCCATAAACCCTAGGGGAGTCGACAAAACACAATTCCAGCCGCCGCAAGTTACAGAACCACGAGATCCAATCTAGACACCATCACAGAAGGGTTCATCATCGTCATTGTTGCCTCTTCGATGATGCGTGAGTAGTTCATTGTAGACCTACCGGTCCGTAGGCAGTAGCTAGATGGCTTCATCTCTCTCTCTCTCTCTTGATTCTCAATACAATGGTCTCTTAGAGATCTATTTGATGTAACTTTTTGCGGTGTATTTCTTGGGATCCTATGAACTTTAAGTTTATGATCAGATCTATTTATCCATGAAAGTTATTTGGGTTTTGATTTCTTATATGCATGCTTATTTATAGCCTCGTATTTCTTATTTGACTCTTTGTTTAGTTAGGCCGACTAGATCGATTTTTCTTGCCATGGGAAGAGGTGCTTTGTGATGGGTTCGATCGTGCGGTGTTCTTTCCCAGTGACAGAAGGGGCAGAAAAACACGTATTGATCGTTTCTATTAAGGTTATCAAGATGGGGTATATTCCTACATGAATAGATCTTGTCTACATCATGTCATCGCTCTTATTGCATTACTCCGTTTCTCCATGAACTTAATACACTAGATGCATGCTGGATAGTGGTCGGTGTGTGGAGTAATAGTAGTAGATGCAGGCAGGAGTCGGTCTACTAATTTTGGATGTGATGCCTATATATTGAACATTACCTGGATATCATCATAATTATTTGAGGTTCTACCAATTGCCCAACAGTAATTCGTTTACCACCGTGTGCTATTTTTTGAGAGAAGCCACTAGTGAAATCTACGGCTCCCGGGTCTATTCTTTATCATATTTGCTTTGAGATCTATTTTTATTCGCTTTTGTTTTCAGATCTATTATCCTAAAAACCCAAAAATACATTGCTGCACTTTTTTATTACTTATTTTATTTTGTGTTATTGCGAGATCTATTTATCCAAAAACATACAAACCAATGTATCTTTTGCCCGAGGAGGGATTGACAACCCCTCTCATGCGTCGGGTTGCAAGTATTTGTTCTCTGTGTGCAGGTACCGTTTACATAGTGTTGCTTGGTTCTCCTACTGGATTGATACCTTGATTTTATAACTGAGGGAAATACCTACCGTAGCTGTGATGCATCATCTCAAGCCGCATCAAAAGGAATTTTTGGCGTCGTTGCTGGGGAGACATCATCAACATCTATTAGGTTCCTAATCAAAAATATAATCTCCTTGTAATTTAAATTATTTGCCGTTTGCCTCTCGTTTTCATCTCCCCCACTTCATAAAAATTTGCCATTTTATTGGCCCTCTTTTTCCTTCGCCTTTTTATCGTCAAATTTGTTTCTGTGTGTGTTCTTGCTTGCTTTGTCGTTATGGCTAGCTCTTCCTCTATTGTGTGTACTCACGAGAATGAGGTTCTTAATGTTAAACAAAGGGGAGGGGTGAATCTAAAGGATGCTTGGTATAGAATTTGCAACACTTACACTAGTAGAAAAAGGGCCTGCAGTCCCGGTTCATAAGGGCCTTTAGTCCCGGTTCTTGAACCGGGACTAAAGGGTCGGTACTAATGCCCTGACCCTTTAGTCCCGGTTCAAACCAGAACCGGGACTAAAGGCCCTCCACGTGGCCGCTGTCTGGAGGTCCACCTTTAGTCCCGGTTGGTAACACCAACCTGTACTAAAGGTAATTTTCTGATTATTTTAAAAAAAAATTGAATTTTTTTTAAAAAAAATTTGAATTTTTTTTATTTTCAAATTTCTGATGTATTTAACCTCTAATCTCTAATCACCCCTCTCATCACTGCTCAATTTAGTCCTGACCCTTTAGTCCCGGTTCAAACCAGAACCGGGACTAAAGGCCCTCCACGTGGCCGCTACCTGGAGGTCCACCTTTAGTCCCGGTTGGTAACACTAACCGGTACTAAAGGTAATTTTCTGATTATTTAAAAAAAATTGATTTTTTTTTAAATTTTTTTGAAACTTTTTTATTTTCAAATTTCTGATTTATTTTAACCTCTAATCTCTAATCACCCCTCTCATCACTGCTCAATTTAATCTCTAATCACCCTTCATCATTCCAAATCATCTAACTTCCCGGACGGTCACCCATCCTCCCACTCCCCCAGCCTGAGCACGCTTAACTTCCAGGATCTATTCTCCCTCGTTTCCAAGTCTGCACTCGTTGTTTTCCTGACAATAGTAAGATGTTAATCCTATTAACCCTCAGGATTTTAGCTTGAGCATGAAGTCACACATTTCACTGTTTGAGTTTGAAACTATTGTTCTAAAAAACAATAATTATTTAGTAACACTAATATTTCTTGAATAAGTAGTTTGACCATTGTTTGACCACAGTTTGACCATAGTTTGACCAGATTTGACCAAAATTCAAAAAAAACTGAAATAATTATTTAATAACACTAATATTCTTGAATAATTATTTAGTAACACTAATACTTCTTGAACAAATAGTTTGACCATAGTTTAACCAGATTTAATGAAAATTTTAAAAAAAACTGAAATTTGAGCATAACTTTTTTTCCTTTTGGAATTTGAGGATTCTACAAATTTGCAAACAGGCCATTAGTCCCGGTTGGTGGCACCAACCGGTACTAAAGGTTAGACCTTTAGTCCCGGTTGGTGCCACCAACCGGGACTAATGGGCATCACACCCTTTAGTCCCGGTTCGTGGCATGAACCGGGACTAAAGGGCCCAGGTGAACCGAGACTAATGCCTTAGCCGCACGAACCGGGACTAATGCACCCATTGGTCCCGGTTCTGGACTGAACCGGGACTAATGGGGTTACCCGGCCTGGACCAAAGCCCCCTTTTTCTACTAGTGTTATAATAGATCTATTCATAAGCAATCTAACATCGTTCTTCTTCATAGTTTTTATGTGGGCATTACCACTTGGTATAGATTCGTCCTTGATACGATTACCGGTGAGACTTTCTTGATGTGTCCATCTTTGGATGCTTTTAATGCTATGGGAAATCTAGTGGGTTCACCACCTATCATTGTTAATGAAACAAATTTGACTCTCGAGCATGTTATGAGAAGATTAGATCTATACCTAATATTAAAGGACGGAGCCTTTCATAGTTCTCCATAAGTCATCTGTTTATATCCGTTGATTTTGTATCAACTACAAACATTAATGGGTGAGATTTAAAAGAACAGTTTTTTCTATACCCATTAGCCAAGGAAGAACACGTTGGAATGTTTTTTTTCTGACTCACCATGTTGGAATCCCTTTTCAATTCAAGATCGGCAATGCATATCCCAACGTGATCAAACCTAATAAACTTGACTAGAACTTACTTATACATATACAAATCCCCTGTTATACCTGGCCGGTCCATCTTTGTCACAGCGGCAGCGCCTCAGCAAGAGGTGACGAGGCTCATCGGAAGCACGGGAGCACGCTAATAGTTTCATACTTGTTTCCGTTAAAGCAAATGTCAAGTGTGTGTAGAGTTGTATCAGCGGTCGATAGAACTTGAGGGAATATTTGTTCTACCTTTCGCTCCTCATTGGGTTCAACACTTTATCGAAGAAGTCTACAAACGATCCCCTATATTTGTGGGTTATCACATTACTCCATTTTTCCATGAACGTAATACACTAGATGCATGCTAGATAGCGGTCGATGTGTGGAGTAATAAGAGTAAATGCAGAATCGTTTCGGTCTACTAATCTTGAACGTGATGCCTATATACATGATCATTGCCTTGGATATCGTCATGATTATTTGCTTTTCTATCAGTGCCTAGGATACCAAGCTGGAATGCTAGGCAATGATCTCGCATGGTTTCTCCAGTAAAACAATAATACCATTAAATGTAAGGAGCACTAAGCTTTTTGTTCAGTATCATGCAACTCTTTATTTCTCTTAAATTGCCTCAAGCACAAATAACTAAACGACATTGTAAAAACAAACCCAAATGATAAGTGCCACACGTGTGGCACGAAGGACTCCGGTCTTGATGTTTTTTACAACTGAAGTTGCCATTCGAAAAGAAAAAACAAACCCCCCAGAAAAAAAGAAACTTGCCATCCGAAAAGAAGTTTCCATGCTTGACAACTAAAGTTGACATCCTCCCATCACTAAACTCGCCATAAAAAACGATCGGAGTTGCCATGTGTTCGTTCCATACGCGTGGCACTTATCAGGGTCAAAAACAAATTGGGCGCAACTTTTGGGAAAATGTGTATGCGAGTATAGAGCGTAAGACAAAGACATGCAAGTATAGAAATAAGACAATGCATGTGCGGTATGTCCTTATGTGGCTTAACCCAACAATAAAAAAATAAGAAGTAAAATCAAGGCTGCGCGTATATATGCACTATGAAATCAAAACCTACAACTTCCGTGCACCAATGATTTGGGTAGAAATGAAAGGATATTCAAACAATGTCAGTGGTTTCTTCCATACCACAATTGAGCATCAAGCTTATAATTAGGCATGTTTCTCTCCATGGAGTGGTAATGGTACGTGGCTCTCTATGAGGTGTCACGCGCCGAGAAAAGGAAACAAATAATAATAAATATATAGACAGAGGGTTAAAGTAAAGTTGAGATGGACGGGGAGAATCATAGGAGGGGCGGGGGGCGTTTGGTGGATAGCGAATGTTGGTGCTCACCTCCGAAAAACAGAATGGGTCAGGAGGCGGAAGGATCTACGTTGCGACATGCTGATCGTTATGTAGCGGTTGAGATTTTTGTTTGGTCTGACATGTGTAGTTAAAAAACCGAAACAAAGAACTTTTTTACGCCAAGATTTTGGGAGCAGATGCGAAGTATGCCAAGCTAGATGATGATGTCGTCGAATTGTTACTTTACTACCAAATTAATTAAGAGGTAAAAAAATTTCCTTCAAATCTCAAGCAATCCTTCTAGTTTCTTCCCCTTAATTTCAATACAAAATCCATTTTTGAAATGGCAGATCTGGCTAGCTAGCACAGGAGCATAGACAAGCATAGACGAGACGATGATGGATGGAATCATGGATCAGGCGGCAGCGTTGGTTGGCCTGGGGACGTACTTGTAGAGCCAAATCTCACGTTGTCAGATGGAGATCTTGACGAGCCTCTCGCCGTTGAGCACGAGCTTCATGATCGCCTCTGTCTTGAAGATGATCCGGCCATACATGGGCATGTGGCCTCCCCTGGTCTTCTCCATCAGCACCCTCACCACACAGTCACCCCACTTCCTGCACCCATGCATGAAAACCATGAGACATGATCTAGTTCCAATCATCATGGATCATGCATGCAGATCCTAGTTGATCCATGTGTACAAATAAACATAATCAATAGATCGAGTAGTGTATGTCATCTCAGTGCACACTTACTCCCTAAAGTACTCGAAGATCTCCTCGCGGTGGAGGGCATTTCCCTTGGAGAAGGTGATGAACATGGAGCAGCAGTCCTCAGGCACGGCCACAGGCTGGGAGGTGTAGGGCGCCATGAGCTCCGGCGGGTTGACAATCAGCCCAGTCTCGGACCTCCGGAGCAGGGCGTGCAGGCGGTCGTCGAATACGAACTTGCCGGTACCGTCGAGGAAGTGGGCGCTCGGGCCGGTGGAAGGTTTAACGAGGTGCCAAAAATGGGCTAGCGGGAAACAGCTCTCTTTGAATCAGTTTATAACGCCAGCGTGTACATGTAGATGCTCTTCCTTCGTTGGCTGGTTTTACATCCTTTTTTGATTTTTAGTTCGTTTTACATCCTAAAATGTATACATATGTCGTTGCATAACAACTTTGGATGCGGCGCAGCACTTGTATATCCTTCTAAATTTGCACTACCTTTTTCTCGTACTGGTTAATTTTATACTCACCAGTGTTCACATGTTATACTTTTCTTTTCAATTTCATATACATATATAAAGCACATTGTGATTCGTTACTCTCTATATAAACTTTGTTATCGCTCTAGCTACCTTCCCCATATCCTCAACCGCAAGACATTCCGTCAATGGTGCAAGCGTCAAGTCGAGACACCACCGTTCCCCCATTAGATTGTAAGGTAGCTACAATGACAGAGCTTTGGCAGGGCCATCCCGGTCCACTGCCTCTTAGCTCAAGATTTTTCTTCTTCTGAATACCGCTTGTTAAATGGACTAAATCTTTACAAAAACACGTCCAATACTTGTTTTGCTTGCCCTCGTCCATTTATGGACCAAGATTATGGCCTAAGGGGGAGCTAAACCCGTCTGGCAATCATTGCCCGTGCAATAACCATGGTGTGGTTTAGTTTCATGGGACCTTGTATAAAATGTAAATTGGGCAGGCCCAGCAGCGAAAAGTGGATATCAGTATTCAAATAGTGAAAATTCTCAAATTTTGTGCATGCGGTGGGGCCCAAACATGGAACCTTTCTGATGGTGTCCTGAACTAGGCGGTACTCACCACGTCGTCTCCCGATCAGGTGGGTCAGGCCGAGGACTTCATGGTGGTTCACTAATTGTCTTCTTCGGGCAGCCCATTATGTATACAAGGAAGACTTCATAAAACTTAGCGTACAAGACGAGGACTCCTGTTATCCCAAGCCTTCGGTACATTATATAAACATAGGCCATACCAGTCAATAGATGATTACATTACAACTTACATCAACAATCTCGTGGTAGATACATGTACTCTATACTATCACACATACCAATACAATCAAGAGCAGGACGTAGGGTATATCTCTCTAGAGAGCCCGAACCTAGTTAAAATCCCATGTCCATGTTACCATCACTCCAAGACGTATAGCTTAGGACCCCAACCTCAAGATATGCCGGATTTAGCACTGACATTGGTGGCTCATATAGGTCCCTGTTGGCAGTCGCTGTGGTGCGATGGGAATTCAGATCAGCTCCAGTGGATCTATGCGTCGGAACCAAGCTTCATCATCGACATCGGCACCTTCCTTGCCGGCTCGACTGGTCACCTCAGCTTGACCGAGGATTGCACGCCGCGTCGGATCGTCAAGATTGGACAGGCGCTCTCGTCAACTTCAACTCTGATCTCCATCAAGATCATGGTTAAATCATCCAAGAAGCTCAGGGGCTCGGCATCAACATTGCCCTCGGGCGACTGTGCTGATTTTTTTGGACAGCGGATTTGCGTTCGCCGTCCCCGTCTCCTCGAACGTTGCTTTGACGATTGCTTTGGTGGAATTGTGCAAAACTGAGTCTACAACAACCCTGTAAAATTTCTCATATTCCGATGGAGGAATCTCCGGCAATCTGTGATACACCGGAGCCCTGTTGAACTGGACGGAAATCTGGACGAATTTGTGGTAAGGGGTACAGAGGCCAGCTCAAAAATATTGTGGAAGATCCAACTGTTCATAGGCAGCGGAATTCCTATGTCAGCCATCAATGACAATATAACTTCTATGCAAATATAGATAAACATAACTCATTACATTGTCTTTCTTGTCCAACATCAACTATTTGATCAAGTGTGAAAATATTCATTGAGGATTCGCAATCACAAAATATGTCCAACATAGTATATTTGTACGTGGAATTTCTCTTCCTTGTACTAATCTTTCATGAATTGTTCAAATGATCAATGTTGTGTTTGTTAAATTTCAATAGATTCTACTTCCTAAACCCAATGTGAAGACGCTACTTCCTATTAGATCAGCATATGAAATTGAATTGCAATGCTAGGGTACACAATAAAGAAAACGAAAACAGGATACTCATGCTATTCTTTATTATAGATACTCTCACAAAGGTATACAACGAAAACAAAAAGGAGCAATAGGACACATTACAATCTATTTCATACTACAACTTTACTAAACCACAATAATAGATAATAATAATGATAAAGGTTGTGATATGATACTAGGGCACCTCTCCCAAGCTTGGAAAAAGCCAATGGTGGTGCCCATACCGAAGTACTCAAGTTTCCTTCTTTGTTGATGGTGGTGGTGACAAAACAAGCTTGTTATCCTTCTTCCAAGTCATATGTTATCCATCAAGAAAAGATAAGGTGGTCTCCGGGATCTTGAAATTTGCAGCCAAACCCATCATCTTGAACTTGGTTTCATACTCATAGTTTTGATTATGCAGATCATAAATTTGAGGTTGGAGGTTTCCTACTTTCACGTGGAGGCAATCAATTGCCTCCCAAGTCTTGGCACTCTCCCACATCTGTTCACGAAGCAATTTTGTGCTCATGGTGTCGGTCGCATCTAGTCCATGCTCCACCAACCTCTGGCACTTGAAGAGTTCTTGGTCCACATCCCTGAGCCTAGCCTTTTCTTCTCCCTCCTTCTTGGGCCCTTCAAGATCCTTGATGTGCAACACCCCATCCCTATACTCCAAGGTTTTGGGATGCATCATAACCCCAGGGAGATAAGGGTTGATGACCTTCTCAAAGAACTAATCCTTTGGGAGCTTGGCGAGGACATAGTGATCTAGCTCCGGAAACCCTGGCAGAAACAAGGTTGAAACAAAAACAAGAGGAAAACTTGAGATACGTAGATTAAAACATCCGGGCGGAATTTATAGGAATTTGTTTCTGTGCAAAACAAGCATACAGGAAAGAGACGGAGTTCGGAAGGTGTACGAGGTCCCCACACGGCCACACCGCGCACCCTAGGGGGAGACACCAGGGTGTGTGGGCCCCTGGTGCACCCTAGGCTCCTTCTTTTTCCTAAAAATTATTAAATATTCCGAAACTGACAGATATATTATTATTTTATGAATTTTGAAAGTCAGTCTACTTAACGTACCACGTACCTATTTCTTTTACGGGGTTCTCGAAGCTTCATGGATAGTTTCTTCTATGCATTCTTCTGGTATAATTACTTGAATAAGGTCTGAATCTATGTTAATGGGATTACCTAGAGTATAATATTTTAATCTTTGCCCATTATCCACCTTCGGTTTACCTCCTTCGGCGTTATTGATCTTGATAGCTCTGGAATGGTGAACTTTTTCGATGATATATGGACCTTCCCACCTGGAAACAAGTTTGCCTGCAAAATGTCTAAAATGAGACTTGTACAAAAGAACTTTAACAACAATGTTGAAATGCCTTTCTAATTCCTTTTATCATGCAATATTTTATCTTTTTCTTTGAACAACTTGGCATTTTGATAAGCTTTTGTTCTCCACTCATCAAGAGAACTCATATTAAATAACCTCTTTTCTCAAACAAGTTTGAAATTATAGTTAAGTTATTTAATTGCCTAGCAGGATTTATGTTCTAGCTCAATTGGTAAATGGCATGCTTTTCCAGAAACCATTTTAAAAGGGGACATTCCCCTAGGATTTTTATAAGCAATTATATATGCCCAAACTGGATCATCTAGTTTCGTAGACCAATTCTTTCTAGAATTATTAACTGCCTTTTGTAAAATTAATTTAATTTCTCTATTAATTAGTTCAACTTTTGCAAGTTTAGCCGGTAAACAAGCACAATTAGATTCTATTTCAGCAGCTAAAACTGATTCTAACGTAGGGATTGGACTTTGCGAAAGAAAAAAAACAGATTTAAATACCCAAAAGCTCCGTTGATGAGCAAACAAGAGTATACCAATGATATAGAGAAAATGACATGCGGTTCCTTCCATATTCAGAAAGGACAAAGGACCAACAAGCTTAATTACACGGTGGTACATTGGGGGTGGGTGGGGGTATGTAAGCAGGTGGTCAATATCCAAATAGTGGAATCCGACGATCTATATCGTGACCTGGTTGACTGATGTATAACGATTCTACTTTTTATTCGGTCTGATATACAATGCATGCATGTGGGATATGTATGTGGCTTGATCCAATAGTTAAAAATTAAGAAGTATATATATAGGACAATCGTTTGTGGTTACTCCGACTTTTGTTTTGTACGTTTTATGTCGTATCTTTCAAAAATCGTTGGTGCACGAAAGTTGTAGGTTTTGATTTCACATTGCACCTTCAGACAATGGAAAATGCTTCTTCCATGCTCGCACGGGAGCAGCAAGCTTAATTAGGCATGCCTCGCTTCATAGAGCGGAAACTCTACGTGGCTCCCAGTGAGGTATCGTGTGCCAAAAAAAGACAAGCCATACCGAGAACTATATAGAGAGACTATTAAATCATGGATTTTTAACTTCACAGTACATTGCATTCCACTCGGGATTGTTCCGCATGGACATCCACATCTTGAGAAATTTGAATGATTGATTTTGTTCTAACCTATACATCTCTAGAGATTTGGAAACCAAGTCCTGGTTATATTGTCTAGTAGCTACGGATGCATCGTCGACCCTGGGCCACATGCCATCGATTAGCAGAATTTTCGAGCTCATCTTACCCCGACGGCGTTTGATTTGGATCGGTTGTCTTCTTCTATTATAGGCGGTATTTGCGTTATATTCTTCAGCGACTTGATTCTAGTAATCCCATGTAGTGTTTTCATTGCCAATAACAAAATCAGTGGGAACATTTAACCAAGTATTTACCTACTCAATTCATAAAATGTTGTTAGGCCAAGCTTTTCATGATATAGTAACTACTAATAATTAAACAAATGACTTACCAGGCATAAATTATCCTCTTCAGTCCATTGTAAGTGTATGTCTCCGATGTTGGCATGGCCGATATCCATTGAAAGATGTGATGTGTATGAACAAAAGCTTGTATCAGATTTGAGTAGGATTGTGCTTGTGTATGAGCACAAAATTTTGGGATGGGCGTGGAACTAGAACCTGCAACTAGGACTATATATAACGAGATAGCTTTACTGCATGCATGATTTAGTCAGCAGTGCATGCATGATTTAGTTAGGCCGATTTAACCGTGTATGATTGAAAGAATGTTTGAAGTAACTTGACATATATTTTTCTAACTTTATCTCACCGTGCTTTCAGGTTTTAAGATTGCGATCTTTGTCCCTGTTGGACCAGCTTGTCAACCACGAGTATTTCATTTTTACACATTTATTTTGTATCAATTCAATTTTATTTTAGGTATTCAGGTTTCATGCAGATTTATAATAGATAAATAAGCTCTATGGTTTATTGTACATTATTGTTGTGCGTGAAGAGGAAAGAAAATGATTATTTGTCCATCTGCAAAAGGAAATCAGCTGAGTTAGTTCAGTAGAGCTGGTTTTTAGTACAACGACAAGCTGAGTTAGTTGAGCAGTTGCCGATTTGTAGCGCTCTAGGTAGCGCCCGCTGCCAGATTCGAACCGAGAAAAAGGCTCGCGTGCAAAAAATAGGCAAAGCACTCGGCGACTGGCTCGACATCAATGCCAGCTCAAATCCTGGATGGATGGGGGGGGGGGGGGGGGTTTGACCAAAATCGGCACTAACGCGCCCCGTCTGCTTCATCGTTGTACATGGCCTAATAGTACAGAAAGGATCTACGCATGGTTGCTGCTCTTTTTTTGGGGGGGGGGGGGGGGGGGGGGGGGGGGGATGATGCAAGAAGGTGGTCAATGGTCAGATAATGGAACCAAGGATCTACGACATGGTTGACCGTTGTGTAATGGTTGTGCTTTTGTGAGAGGAAGCGAAGGATACCAACTTGGAAAGCTAGGCAATCATGTCACATGGTTTCTTCAATAAGACAATAATACCACCAAATGAAAGGAGCAACAAGCTTTTTGTTCAGTATCATGCAACTCTGTAGTTCTCTTATAAATTGCCTCAAGCACAAACAACTAACGACATTGTAAAAACAAATTGGGAGCAACTTTTGGAAAAAGGTGTATGCGAGTATATAACATAAGACAAGCCCATGCAAGTATAGAAATAAGACAATGCATGTGGGGTATGTCCTTGTGTGGCTTGACCCAACAGTCAAAGATAAGAAGTAAAATCAAGGGTGCTCGTATATATGCACTATGAAATTAAAACCTACAACTTCCATGCACCAATGATTTGGGAAAGAAACAAAAGGATATTCAAACAATGTCAGTGGTTTCTTCCATGCCAGCAAGAGAGCATCAAGCTTATAATTAGGCATGTCTCTCTCCATGTAGTGGAAATGGTAGGTGGCTCCCAACACTAGTGCAGAACCGGGCAATAGCACCGGTTCGTAAGGGGCTTTAGTGTCGGTTCATTAACCGGCACTAAATTGTAGGCACTAAAGGCCCCCCCTTTAGTACCGGTTCAGCACGAACCGGTGCTAAAGGGCAAACACGTGGCACGAGCCAGCTCCGTGGGCGCGTAGGACATTAGTACCGGTTGGTAACACCAACCGGTACTAAAAGTTTTGGTGTGTTTTGGTTTTATTTTTTATTTTTACTTTAATTTTGTGTTTTCAATTTAATTTAGTGATTGTTTTACATTATAATGAGTTGTTAAATCATTAGGTGATTAGTTTGACTGGATGCGTGTGGATCCTAGCTAAGTCATCAAGTATATGTCATATCCATATTATATATAGTTGATCACGTACTTAAGTGATCGAGGTAATATGGATATGGCATATATATACTTGATCACTTAGCTAGAATCCATCCAGTTGAAACTAATATGCAATTTCTTTCATAAATGATATAATAACTCATCATCATCATATTAATTAATATAAAAACTCTTGCATCATATATATCATCACCAACGGTTTTCATAGCAAAGATATCATCGAACATGGTAATGATATTATAAGCGTTCATAACACAATAAAAGCAAATCACTCTTTGAGATTAAGTTCAGGACGAAGAACACGGACATGAGAGGACAAGTACTAAGAGCATGAACTAGCTAATTAATCACTCCTGCTGCTCTCTCTCAGGTAAATTAAATAGCATAGAACATGTATAGCTTTGCTGATTCATCATATTGGAGCATGCAGATGAACCTGTCTCCTAATCGTGGGTTGCGCTTCTGATTGCTGCCGCCTAGTACTTCTCTGTGATCGTTCACAATTTTGCTCCAGTCTTTTACTATTAAGCATTCCTCGCTATTAGAAATCCTGAATGCACTAAAGTGCATTGTAGGATATCTTGGCCGTAAACTAACAATATTCATGGTACCTTTAGTCTCGATCCAATCAGGCACAACATTCATCGGGAGTCCCTATTGAAGAACATCGTATAGTAACATACTTAGCAATGAAGTTTAGCTTAAAAAAATAATGTATGCAAAAGATGGACTGAGGAGAAATAGTAGAAATCTTACCATCTTTCCTAAATATATGTGACCGTAGTTCAGTACGAACACTATTGGTCGCATGTTTTGAGTACTAACATTTCTAAGTGCAGGAAAGAAATTTGTCTTGACAACATCAAGATCCTCAAGCCATGAAACATAATGACTTGTCTCCTCGCAGTTTAGTTCAGCCCCGGGACAGTGGATGGTCCTCTCTACCAAACGCCGGACATGTTTGCTTGATTGGAAGTAAGCTGTCAATATTAATTGAGATCTATTAATTATTCAACTGGTTCAAATAATCTCATATCGAAGACATAAATATGGTTGAGAAACTCACATAATGGTAGAACTGGAGGCGTCTGCACATCGACCCAGATGTCTCTATTACCTTCAATATCATCTTCCGGATGAATATCAAAGGTGATAACCATATCAGGCTCAAAGTGCTTGCCAAGTTTTGCATTCAAAATAGGTGTGTGTGTCTGCATTGTATAATTTGACGTTGAAGGTATAACCATGCTCGGTCTTCAAGTAAACTCTTTTTATCTCCATAGTTTCGTTAGGACTGAAACCTATCTTATCCAAGACAAAAATTCTTGCATGGCAGGGGATACGCTAGTAGAATAGTGAAAAATTAAAATTAATAGGTGAAGCTAAATGAAGCATAAGTCATGCTTAATTACGAAAAAAGACTTGTCGTTGTGACTTACTGTATCCACTTCGAAGTTCTCATCCAGCTTGATGCTGAAGCGTCTATCATCAACTAGAAAATTTTGGCCGCACAGGCCGCGCTGGTCTTCGCAGTATTCGCACATAATGAAATCGTGTTCGTCGTCAGACGACATTCCTATGTTCATAGGTGAAACATTAAACACTTATTAGTTCTATTAATTCAACTAATTCTGTTAATTCAACTAGTTCAACTAAGCACTTACGAAGAATATACCTAATTAATTGAACTAATTCAACTAACTAGTTCAACTAATTAATTAGATAATGAAATCTCATATAACTAAATTAAATATATATCTAACATATAATTTATATCTAATATCTAACATATATGTTCATATATAGGTGAAACATTAAACACTTACTAGTTCTATTAATTCAACTAAATAAACTAGTTCTATTAATTCAACTAAGCATTTACTAAAAATAAACTAGTTCTATTAATTTCTTACTAAAATAAAGTAGGTAGTTCTATATAGTAATATTTTGATTAGATCATCAAATCTCATATACCTAAATTTTCTTACTAAAAATAAACTTGTTCTATTAATTTTCATACTAAAAATAAACTTGTTATATTAATTCAACTATTTCAAATAATCTCATATATGTACCTAATTAATATCTAGCTATACTAATTCAACTAGTTCAACTTGTTCTAATTCATGTAAAATATATTTGACATTAATATTCAACATATTTTCCATATAATTCATCTAACCATTAACATTCTAACATTATTATCTACGTAATTTATCTAACATTAATCTAAACAACAGAAAATAGAAAATAAGTAAAAACAATGTGTGTGTGATGTGTGTGTGTGTGTCTGTTTGTGTGTGTGGTGTGTGTGTGTGTGTCTCTTTGTGTTTGTGTGTGTGTGTGTGTACGTACGACCGGGGGGCGGCGGCGTACGGGCGGCGGCGGGCGACGACGGGGGGACGGGCGCGGCGGGCGAGAGGCGCGGCGACGTACGGGCGCGGCGGGGTCGACGGGCCGGGCGGTGACAGTGACGGGCGGCGGGGGCGGCGAGGGCGGCGCGCGATGGGGCGACGGGCGCGGCGAAGAAGTTTGGATCGAGAAGAACTACTGGTGGTCGATGAACTGATTTTTTCGTAGGTTCCATATATATAGGAGGGGTCTTTAGTGCCGGTTGGAGCCACCAACCGGTACTAAAGGCCAATTTTTGCCAGGCCAAGGGGCGGGAAACGGCCCCTTTAGTACCGGTTCGTGCCACGAACCGGTACTAAAGACCCCCCCTTTAGTACCGGTTGGAGCCACCAACCGGTACTAAAGGTTGTGCGCTGCCACCGGCGGTGCACAATGTTTAGTCGCACCTCGCCAAGCGAAGGGCAGCCGCACTGGTTTATAAACCCAGCCGCGGCTGCTCCTTCAAGCTTCTCTATATAGCAGGCTTCTCGGCCTAATTAACTAGGGCGCGCTGCCCTGTGAGCCTGCTGGCCCTTCTGAGCCTGCGTTTGCACACCCTAGGTCTGGCAGGCCCACTGGGCAGTGCGTCAACAAATTTTTTATATATTTTTTTCTTTTTTGCATTATTTATTTTCTTCTATTTATTTTTGAGTAATTTTTTATATAGTTTTTTTCTTTTCTGCATTATTTATTTTCTTCTATTTATTTTTGAGTAATTTTTTTGTATAGTTTTTTCTTTTCTGCATTATTTCTTTTCTTCTATTTATTTTCTTCTATTTCCAGTTTGTACACGAAGTGCGTCCAGTTTTTGTCGTGACCCTCTCTACTCTTTCACACATGCTATGCGGGTGAAATGATGATACCATGCCAAGTTTCAACATTTTCATAATTCATTTTGTAGTGATTTTAAATTTCACGGTCATTTAGCTCTCTAAACAATTAGGTAAATGACCAAAAAATAACAAATGATGTCAGAACATGTTGGAAATTGATGACGTCGCTTTGAATGCTGCATATTAAACACAAAAGAAGTCCAGAGTTCAAATAAGTTTAAAAAACATTGAAGTGGCCGTGTAACAGACGAGTTCTCGTCTGAAACCCTGATACTCCGAAAGAGTTTGTCCAGTTTGTACACGAAGTGCGTCCAGTTTTTGCCGTGACCCTCTCTACTCTTTCGCGCATGCTATGTGGGTGATATGATGATACCATGCCAAGTTTCAACATTTTCAGAATTCATTTTGTAGTGATTTTCAATTTCACGGTCATTTAGTTCTCTAAACAATTAGGTAAATGACCGAAAAACAATAAATGATGTCAGAACATGTTGAAAATTGATGACGTCACTTTGAATGCTGCATACTGAACACAAAAGAAGTCTGGAGTTCAAATAATTTTAAAAAACATTGAAGTGGCCATGTAACAGATGAGTTCTCGTCCGAAACCCTGATACTCCGAAAGAGTTTGTCCAGTTTGTAAACAAAGTGCGTCCAGTTTTTGTCATGACCCTCTCTACTCTTTCGCGCATGCTATGCGGGTGATATGATGATACCATGCCAAGTTTCAACATTTTCAGGATTTATTTTGTAGTGATTTCAATTTCACGGTCATTTAGCTCTCTAAACAATTAGGTAAATGACCGAAAAACAACAAATGATGTCAGAACATGTTGAAAATTAATGACGTCACTTTGAATGCTGCATACTGAACACAAAAGAAGTCCGCAGTTCAAATAAGTTATTAAAAATAAAAAAGAGGTGCAATACTGGCTAATTTGCTTCAAGCCATTCGGAATAGTGTAGACTGCACTGCACATAGCTCAGTGCAATCTATGCTATTCCGCAAGGCTTGAAGCTAATCAACATGCAGGTGAGCATTGCAACTCTTTGTCATTGTCTGTGCACTCACGGCTTATAAACCGCTCATACTGCCTCTCGCTTGGCGAGGTGGGACTAAAACTCAGCTTACAAAGAAACTCTAGTACCGGTTCATGGCATGAACCGGTACTAAAGGTCTTCGTGGGGGCCCCAGCCTAACCATAGCCTGACACAGCCTCATTAGTACCGGTTCGTGGCATGAACCGGTACTAAAGGTTGCCCACGAACCGGTACTAATGATGCTCGCCCGCCTAGCCGTTGGAACCGGCACTAATGGTCACATTAGTGCCGGCTCAAATTCAAACCGGCACTAATGTGCTTCACATTTGACCCTTTTTCTACTAGTGCAATGAGGTGTCACATGCCAAGAAAAGGAAAGGAATAACAATAAATCTTTAGAGAGAGGATTAAAGTAAAGTTGAGATGGACGGGGAGAATTATAGGGGGGGTGGATGGTTGGGGGATGGTGGATGTAGGTGCTCATCTCCAAATAACGGAATGAGGAAGGTGGCGGAAGGATCCACGTTGCGACATGGGTGACCGTTATGAAGGAAATATGCCCTAGAGGCAATAATAAAGTTATTATTTATTTCCTTATTTCATGATAAATGTTTATTATTCATGCTAGAATTGTATTAACCGGAAACATAATACATGTGTGAATACATAGACAAACAGAGTGTCACTAGTATGCCTCTACTTGACTAGCTCGTTGATCAAAGATGGTTAAGTTTCCTAACCATAGACATGAGTTGTCATTTGATTAACGGGATCACATCATTAGGAGATTGATGTGATTGACTTGACCCATTTCGTTAGCTTAGCACTTGATCGTTTAGTTTGTTGCTATTGTTTTCTTCATGACTTATACATGTTCCTATGACTATGAGATTATGCAACTCCCGTTTACCGGAGGAACACGTTGTGTGCCACCAAACGTCACAACATAACTGGGTGATTATAAATGTGCTTTACAGGTGTCTCCAAAGGTACTTGTTGGGTTGGCGTATTTCGACATTAGGATTTGTCACTCCGATTGTCGGAGAGGTATCTCTGGGCCCACTCGGTAATGCACATCACTATAAGCCTTGCAAGCATTGCAACTAATGAGTTAGTTGCGGGATGATGTATTACGGAACGAGTAAAGAGACTTGCCGGTAACGAGATTAAACTAGGTATTGAGATACCGACGATCGAATCTCGGGCAAGTAACATATCGATGACAAAGGGAACAACGTATGTTGTTATGCGGTCTGACCGATAAAGATCTTCGTAGAATATGTAGGAGCCAATATGGGCATCCAGGTCCCGCTATTGGTTATTGACCAGAGAGGTGTCTTGGTCATGTCTACATAGTTCTCGAACCCGTAGGGTCCGCACGCGTAACGTTCGTTGACGATATAGTACTATATGAGTTACGTATGTTGATGACCGAATGTTGTTCGGAGTCCGGCATGAGATCACGGACATGACGAGGAACTCCGGAATGGTCCGGAGATAAAGTTTGATATATGGGATAATAGTGTTTGGTCACCGGAAGGGTTCCGGAAATCACCGGAAGGGGTTCCGGATGTTTCCCGAAATGTTTGGGTACGAGAACACTTTATTTGGACCAAATGGGAAAGCCCACAAGGTTTTTGGAAAGCGCAAAAGGAAGTTTTGCGGAGTCCAGGGGCCAGACGCCAGGGTCCCTGGCGTTTGGGTCCAGACGTCGGGAACCCTGGCGTTTGGCCCTGGAGTCCGAGAAGGACTCTTGCCTTTCGGGTGAAACCGACTTTTTGGAGGCTTTTACTCCAAGTTTCGACCCCAAGGCTCAACATATAAATAGAGGGTAGGGCTAGCACCCAAGATAGATCAAGAAACACCAAGCCGTGTGCCGGCAACCCCGTCCCCTCTAGTTTATCCTCCGTCATAGTTTTCGTAGTGCTTAGGCGAAGCCCTGCGGAGATTGTTCTTCACCAACACCGTCACCACGCCGTCGTGCTGCCGGAACTCATCTACTACTTCGTCCCTCTTGCTGGATCGAGAAGACGATGACGTCACCGAGCCGAACGTGTGCATAACTCGAAGGTGCCGTGCTTTCGGTACTTGGATCGGTAGGACGTGAAGACGTACGACTACATGAACCGCGTTGATATAACGCTTCCGTGAACGGTCTACGAGGGTATGTAGACAACAGTCTCCCCTCTCGTTGCTATGCATCACCATGATCTTGCGTGTGCGTAGGAATTTTTTTGAAATTACAACGTTCCCCAACACGTTACGTAACAGTTGGGCTTTTTTATTTGGTCTGACATTTGTAGTTAAAAATGGAAACAAAGAACATATTTGTGCCAAGATTTTGGGAGAGTATGCGAAGTATACCAAGCTAGACGATGATGTCGTCAAATTGTTACTTTGCTATCAAATTGAGCAAGAGATAAGAAACTTCTTCTTCAAATCTCAAGCAATCCTTTCTAGTTTCTTCCCCTTAATTTCAATACAAAATCCATTTTGAAATGGTACCTTACAAATCCATTGGTAGATCTGGCTAGCTAGCATGAGGATAGACAAGCATAGACGAGACGACGATGGATGGAATCGTGGATCAGGCGGCAGCATTGGTTGGCCTAGGGACGTACTTGCGGAGCCAAATCTCACGTTGTCCGATGGAGATCTTGACGAGTCTCTCAACGTTGAGCACGAGCTTCACGATCGCCTCCATCTTGAAGATGATCCGGCCGTACATGGCCGTGTGGCCTCCCTTCGTCTTCTCCATGAGCACCCTCACCACACAGTCACCCCACTTCCTGCACCCATGCATGCAAACCATGAGACATGATCCAGTTCCAATCATCATGGATCATGCATGGAGACATCTTGGTAGATCCATGCGTACAAATAAAGTTAATCAATAGATGGAGTAGTGTATGTCAGTGCACACTTACTGCCTGAAGTACTCAAAGATCTCCTTGCGGTGGAGGGCATTTCCCTTGGAGAAGGTGATGAACATGGAGCGGCAGTCCTCCGGCAGGGCCACTGGTTGGGAGGTGTAGGGCGCCATGAGCTCCGGCGGGTTGACAATCAGCCCAGTCTCGGACCTCCGGAGCAGGGCGTGCAGGCGTCGTTGAATACGACCTTGCCGGCACCGTCGAGGAAGTGGGAAGACCCTGCGGACGACGAGGTCCTGGTGGAAGGCGAAGAAGCCCGGCTCGATGTGGAAACCGCCTTGCATGCAAAGCGCAGAGATGAGCGGGATGGGCGGGAGTTCAGGCACCTGGTGGCGGAGGCACTCGAGGACGGCGTTGGCCTCTTCTGCGACGACGGCGACGGCGTCGGGTGCCATGGCTGGTACGTGGTGGATGGCGGAGATGGTGCCCTGGTCCAGCCACACCAGGAGCGCCACCGTGTTCTGGGCTTTCTCCGGGCTGCCGCACACGGACAAGAACCTCTCGTGTGCCTGCCATGCGACGCTGTACATGTACAGCACCTCGCGCACCATCATTGCGGCCATGGTTGCTCTTGCACCGGCCGGCCGGAGAAGAGGCGATGGATGGCTAGCCTGAGAAGAGAAGCTAGCAAGAGAGGAGCGAGGAACGGGTGATGGGTCGATGGGGAATGGACCGGTATTTTGTAGCTGCTCCTGCCGGTGGAAAGTTTAATGAGGTGCCAAAAATGGGCTAGCGGGAAACAGCTCTCTTTGAATCAGCTTCGAACGCCAGCGTGTAGACGTAGATGCTCTTCGTTCGTTGGCCGGGTTTACATCCTTTTTTTGGTTTTTAGTTCGTCTTACATCCTAAAACGTATACATATGTTGTTGCTTAACAATTTTGGATGGGGCGCAGCATTTGTATGTCGTCTCTTATGTTGTCACTTTCATAAACTAGTGGGCATCTATTGATTATATACTTAAAACGATAAAAAAGTAACAGCTAAAATTTACTGCCTTATAGCTATCTATGTATCTATCTATATCTATCTATCTATATCTATATGTACATCTATATCTATACTAATTAGCGACTCCCAAGTAATTACCACGTTAATCAGACTTTATGAGCCGTTTATGTGGTGGGACCAAACTATTATGGTGTAGATCTATTGATTTTTTTCTTCAAAGAAAACAAACCATGGGACCGCAATCGTAGTCTATCTTTCCTTCAAAGAAAAAAAAATTATTTTCTCTTTCTCATGTCAATTGTAGCGATCGAAGTCTCTCTTTCTTTCAAAGGAAAAAAAACATGGGGCTGCAATTGTACGCTATCTTTCCTTCAAAGAAAAAAATCCATGTCCCTCTTTCTCACGTCTCTCTCTCGATCTCTCATGTCGCTCTTCCTCTCTGATGTTTCTCTTCATCCCCAGATGCAAAATTCCGCTGCTCCTACCAGAAATCAACCGACCCACCTCTCCATATTCATCCCCTCCACATGCTCCTCAACGATGTGGTCTTTGAATCTGAGATCGCCTCCGTCTCAAGCATATGCTCCTCCTCCCTGCAGGTTTGCTATTGTAGATCCGTTTGACTAACCCACTCCAGAAATTACTTGCAGGAGTACTTTTATGGTTTTCTCGGCCTCGCACCCAGTACCGATCTAGACCTGCTTGCCATAGCTAATGATCAAAGTCTCACCTTCTCATGGCTTCGCCAACCCATCCTGATTGCTCGAGATTGTAGCTGCCGCCTTTACTACTGGCCTGGTACGAAAGAGCACCTTCAAGTTAGATTTTTTTTCCTCACATGTGGTCCTGTGGCACCAAAATTGAGACTATATGTTTGTTTGACCCAGCATTTGTGATCCTTTAATGGTAGTTACAGAATGTTTCCGTAGAGATAGCCTTGGATTGATATATAATCAGAAAGTTATAGGATCACTTCGTAGTTTTTTGGACTGAAATAAATCATGGCAACCATCTACTTAGCTTGGTTTGGTTTTGGTCTTATATTTCTAGCAGAGACATTATTCTTGGTGGCCAGGGCAGGCCAGGCCGATGGATCACCAACACCGCCAGAGATTATCACGAGGTCACCATTACTTAGCAACTCATGCATGCTGGCTTCATCTCCTGACCTGCATCTGCCTTAGCAAATGGCGACCAAGAGGTAATACCATCGGCTGCTTTGGATAAATATGCCCGAGTTTTGCTGCTCATGCCTAACCTGTACCGCTAGACCACTGGATTGACTGGATATCAAAAGATAATTATATATTCACACAATAAATTACATGCAGAGTTGCAGACTAAGTTTGGTAATATGGGAATTTCAGCTTGCTATATTTATGCTCATGAGTCATGAGTGCACCCTGGAAATAGAGCTGAAAGGGGCGGAATCCCAGTGATCACCAACGAAGAGTACTACCAACAAAGTATACGGTGGTCAAAGACTCGAACTGTGGTGATCCTCCAGTTTCTCAAGATAGTTTACGAAACTAACTATTCGTATATCTTTTTCTTTAAAATAATGATGCTTTGCTTATCTTCTAAAATCTTGCAAGGCACAACCTTCCTTGCCCTCGCATGCAAGCAGATTAATCTATATGTTGTTGATTGTAAACGTGAGCCCAAGCAGGATGTAGATCCAGGCCGTCGCGTGCCTCAGCCTCAGCTGCTGCATGGCCAGCACATAGGCGTGCTCAGCTCCAGCAAACCCATCCTGGAGTATACAATAACAAAGGCCTGCCTCAGCTCAGAGCATGGGCGTGCTCAAGTTTGTTAAACCGATCCTCACGTATACAATCACAAAGGCCGCCCCCACCATTACCGTGGTATGTGCTGCCTATGCCCTGTGGAGTTTGTGCTGCTGTACGCCCTCCGGCTTGCGTGTGAATGCCATCAGGAAGATGCTGACGGCGAGATCGATGACCAAGAGGTGCCCCCGGGGCAGGCAAGGACGCACTGAGGTGAGTGGAAGACAGGGGTTGTACCGATCGAGCAAGCTGGATGGTGCTGAAGGTGGAAGACATGACCAGGGTAGTGTTGTGGCTAGAGTTGGATCGACGATGCCGGGTAAGTGACCGGGCACAAAGATAGTGACTTCAATCTATCCTAGCAGTTAAGGCGGAGCCTCCCACTTCGCTGCATATCTTGGTTTTTTTGACCTACTGTATCTCTTAAGCCAATGAATTCCAAGTTGATTAATGCATGTATCGAGGAGAACTTGCAGTCTAAATAAGATATGACGGCCGCCATCATCGCAGCCGTCGGAGTCCTCCTACAATCAGTGCGGTGCTTAACATTATAGTAAGAAGATATACATACACGCCCACAACGCGTGACATGTCTAACAGTAGCATCACATAGTGTACGTCAACAACACAGCTGGTATCATCTATTTTTGTATATTTTGTTAGTAGTCACGTTCTGGTAATCATGTATCCGTTCATATTTTGGTCTGAACACTGGACAAATTTTAATTCTATTGTATTACCCTCTTGCTGTAAATTTTATATCTTTTGTCATTCATGAATTCATGTTCAGTGGTGTTTCATTTTAACATGTTTGCTTTTAGCTAAAGTGGCATCGCATTGCTGGAATTAGTCCTATATGCGTGTGCACTATCAGAGTTGGAAGGATGGCATGCCATTTGGGCACGCAATGATAGTGATCAATATTACTCAAAGTATTACCTATGCTTCTGATATTCTCAGAATCTGCTGGCAGGGAGTCCTTACTGTTGAGTATGATATTTGTGCATGTATATTGTCTTTTGTACATTAGACTTACCTATCTAGTTCATTGTATAGATTGAGGTAGAGACCCCATCTTGTACTTATATATACCATGCACATTGCACCGAATCAATACATCGTACAATCATCACATCTTACATGGTATCAGTTTTCGGGTTCTAACCCTAACCTTCCGCCGCGGCCGCGCGTCTCCTCCATGCCGCCGCCGCCGCCGTTCGCGCGCCCTCCACGCCGGCCGCCGCTTAGCCTTTCGCCGCCGCCGCCGCCGCCTCCTGCTGCCTCCCGCGTCGATACTACGGAAAATCCGTGCTTGTGGCGATCCAGATCAATCCCTGTGTGCTGCTGTGTACGAGAGCTAGTTTGATTGATTAGTTCAATCCAGGCTAGAAGTGCTCCTACGTTCAAAGTACTAGTACACGTGAAAGGAAAATTCGATCAGGAGTCTGGCCCCGTGTCGCTCGCCTGTTGCCATCGCCACGCCGCTGCGATCGCCCAGCCGCTTCCCGCCGCTCGCATCGCCAGCCACCCGCCAACTCGCTCGCTCGCTTGCCGCATCGCTCGTCGCCCACAACCGAGCCGCCAGCCGCGCATCGCTCGCCCGCTCGCCTGAAGCCGCTGCCGCCGCAACACCCGAGTCGCCTGATCCAGGCCCGCCTGATGGCGTCCACCAGCCCGTCCGCCATCGCCTTTGTCGCCCCGCTGACGGCGCCCTCTGGTGTGGCTCCGTCGCCGGTGTCCTACGGCGTGGCCCCGCCGCCGCTGGAACTCTCCGGCCAGTCCTGCTACAGGCCCTTTGGCGCGGCTCTGCCGCCCGTATCCTACGGCGGGGCCCCGCCGCCGCTGGCGCTTTCCGGCCAGTCCCGCCACCCTCTGGCGCGGCTCTGCCGCCGGCATCCTACGACGCGGCCCCGCCACCGCTGGCGCTCTCCAGCCAATCCGTCGGCGCCGCCTCTGTCCGTTGACCCCTTGCTGTTGCACGGGGCGTTTGCCGCGTCCGCGCCCACATACGGCAGTCCTACGTACGGGGCTCTGTCCATGTACGGGTCCTCCGGGTACTGGTGGGGGTCGTCAGCGGACCAGTAGGTTTTTCCAGTGGGCCATCCGGCCTACCCGGCACCGCAGTCGCAGCCGGAGCTGCTACCCATACCGTATGGAAAGTACCCACCACCGCAACCGAGCGGCGGCTACGGTCTCCCCATGGCGTCTCCGTCCCCCTCGCCGGCCCTGCCGTCGGCGCCCTGGGACCCGGTGCTCCTCCCCGCCCTGCATGCCGCTCCTACGCCGAATAACTACACTGGAGGCGGTGATTGGTACATGGACACCGGTGCTACGGCTCACATGTTTGCTCATCCTGGTAACCTTGCCTCCTTCCCTCCTGTCTCCACCGACCGCCGCATTATTGTCGGCGACGGTTCCACACTTCCTATCACACACATTGGTCACACTTCTTTTCCTTCTAGTTCTACTCCATTATCTTTGTGTAACATACTTGTGTCACCTCATCTTATTAAGAATTTCATTTCTGTTTGTTGTTTCACTCGTGAAAATCCTGTTACAGTTGAATTTGATGAGCTTGGTTTTTGTGTCAAAGACGCTTGAACCAGGATGGTACTTCACCGATGTGACAGCCCCGACGAGTTATATCCGGTGCACTCGCCTTCATCCACCACCACCGCACCGGTTGCTCTCTCCACTGGCGTTGATCTCTGGCACGCTCGCTTGGGTCATCCCAACCCCGTCACACTTCGTCATATTCTTAGGAGCTTCAGTTGCAGTTGCAATAAGATCGAGGAACACACTTGTCATGCCTGTCGACTCGGCAAACATGTTCGCCCGCCGTTTACTAATTCCACCACCGTTGCTTCTTTTCCTTTTCAGTTGATTCATAGCCATGTGTGGACTTCTTCGGTTCCCAGTAACTCAGGCTATTTATATTATCTGGTCATTCTTGATCATTATTCTCATTATGTGTGGACTTTTCCTTTGCGCAGAAAGTCGGATGCACTCTCTACCTTGATGGCCTTTTACTCCTATGTCCGCACGCAGTTTGGGCGTCCCATCCTTGCGCTTCAGACGGACAATGGAAAAGAGTTCGACAACCTCGCTTTCCGCACTTTTTTGTCACATCACCGCACAATTTTCCGCCTCACATGCCCGTACACTTCACAGCAGAACGGTCGAGCCGAACGCGTCCTTCGCACTCTGAATGACTGCGTTTGCACGCTCCTGTTTCATGCCAATGTGCCGCCTCATTTCTGGCCGGACGCACTCGCCACTGCATCACTTCTTCTTAACATTAGACCCTGCCGCCCACGGTGGAACTACGCACCTCACCATCTTCTCTTTGGTACACCGCTATCTTATGACGACTTGCGTATTTTTGGGTGCCTTTGCTATCCCAGCACTGCCGACACTGTTACTCACAAGCTTGCACCTCGATCTGTCGCTTGCATCTTCATCGGCTACCCCTCCAACTCCAAGGGATATCGGTGCTACGATCCCGTCTCCCACCGTGTGTTCACCTCCCGGCACGTTTACTTTGATGAGCATGTGTTTCCGTTTCACCAGGTACCTCCGGCTGTTCCTCCCGCCACTGGTGACCCAGGCTCCTCGACGCCTCTCCCAGGGCGCTCGCGCGCCTCTCTTGGCCCGCCCCCTGGCATTGAGGCGCGCCCCCCGCATGCGGCGCCTCCTCCAGCCACGGCGCTGGCACCCCTGGCGCCCCCGACGTTGGCGCCCGCGGCCCCCCCGGCGCCCCCGACATTGGCGCCCGTGGCCCCCTCGGTGCCCCCGGTGCCCGTGGCCCCCACGGACCCCTCGGCGTCCTCGGCGCCACCGGCGCCTGTGTCCGGTCCGGTCTCTTCACCCGAGCTCGCGCTACGCCTCGGATGACTACGTCCATGCGGCGTCCACCTCTGAGCCGTCGCCGTTGCCGTCCTCCGTTCGAGCCGCTCTTTGTGACCCGCTCTGGATGGCTGCGATGCAAGAGGAGTTTGACGCCCTGTTGCGCAATCGGATGTGGCAGCTTGTTCCCCGTCCCCGGCATGCCAACGTGATTACCGGGAAGTGGGTCTTCAAACACAAGCTCCATCCCGATGGTACCCTTGATCGCTATAAAGCGCGTTGGGTCGTTCGTGGATTCCGACAGCGTGCTGGCATCAACTTCACCGACACCTTCGCTCCGGTCGTCAAGCTTGGCACGATACGCACGGTTCTCCACTTTGCGGTCTCCCGTGCTTGGCCGGTGCACCAGATGGAGGTCTCCAACGCCTTCCTTCATGGTCACCTCGAAGAGTAGGTCTTCTGCCAGCAGCGCACCGGGTTCGTTCATCCGGCACTTCCCGACCAAGTGTGCCTGCTTTCGCGGTCCTTGTATGGACTCAAGCACGCTCCGCGCGCTTGGTACCAGCGCATCGCGGCGTTTCTACATCTGCTTGGGTTCCGCTCCACTCGCTCGGACGCTTCGCTCTTCGTTTATCAACAGGGCTCCGACACGGCCTACTTGCTGCTATATGTCGACGACATCATCCTAACGGCATGTACGACTGGCCTTCTCAGTCAGCTCACGGCTCATCTTCGCGCTGAGTTCGCCATCAAGGACTTGGGTCCTCTGCACTACTTCCTCGGTGTTGAGGTGGTGCGCCGTCCGGATGGCTTCTTTCTTCATCAGCGGAAGTACGCTCATGAGCTCCTGGAGCGCGCTGGCATGCTTAACTGCAAGCCCGCTGCCACGCCTGTTGATACGAAGGCCAAGCTCTCTGCCACGGATGGTTCCCCTGCTTCAGATGCTGCTTTCTATCGGTCTATTGTTGGTGCTCTCCAGTATCTCACTTTGACTAGGCCAGAGATCCAGTATGCAGTACAGCAGTTGTGTCTTCATATGCATGCTCCTCGGGATGTTCACTGGGCCGCTGTATTTGTGGCACTATGGATCTTGGAGTCATGCTTCACGCCTCCGCCGACACCGCCCTCACAGCCTACTCCGATGCAGACTGGGCGGGCTGCCCTGACACACGTCGCTCCACCTCGGGCTATTGTGTCTACCTTGGACCATCCCTTATCTCGTGGTCGTCCAAGCGGCAGCCTATGGTCTCTCGCTCCAGTGCTGAGGCTGAGTATCGTGCGGTGGCCAACACCGTCGCCGAGTGTTCCTGGCTTCGTCAGCTGCTTCAGGAGCTATCTTGCCCTGTTGACCGTGCCACGGTGGTCTACTGTGACAACGTCTCGGGGGTCTACCTCTCCGCTAACCCGGTGCATCATCGATGGACCAAGCATATTGAGTTGGATATTCATTTTGTTTGGGAACAGGTGGCTCTTGGTCATATTCGTGTTTTACACGTTCCTACTTCCCAACAATTTGCAGATATCATGACCAAGGGCTTGCCTACAGCGTCATTTGAGGAGTTCCGGTCCAGTCTTTGCGTCAGCCGTGGTGCCGCTTCGACTGCGGGGGAGTGTTGAGTATGATATTTGTGCATGTATATTGTCTTTTGTACATTAGGCCCACCTATCAAGTTTGTTGAATATATTGAGGTAGAGACCCCATCTTGTACTTATATATACCGTGCACATTGCACCGAATCAATAGATCGTGCAATCATCACATCTTACACTTACATCCTTGGTCATTACTTCATTGTGCAAAAGATAATAGTAATGGAATTTATGCTATTGGAGTTCACCCACAAAGTTAATTCTCAGCATGATATTTGGATTTATTTAATAGCCATTCAATCATAAGCTTTGTATGTGCCTTCGACTCCAGATTTTTTTTAGATTGAATGGATTTCTTGATGTCCAGTTTTATCCTATATGTACAGTTTTGGGGCAGAATTTGGATATAATCAACCAGAAAAAACATGGTACGGTGTGACAAATAGTTATCCTTTTCCATCTATGTTATGCCCGTGACGACACCGTCAACGACCTCCATTGTAGACACGTGGCGAATATGTTTGCCAGGTGTGCGCTATAAGCCGAGTGCTTTTTTGTATAAATACCGTGTGCATTATGTAAGCTGAGGGCTTCTCGGGGCACTCGGCTTACAGGGCACTTTAAGCCGAGTGTGTTTTGTTTGCCGGTTGTTATTTCTACAACACTCGTTTAGAGGGAACATAAGCCGAGTTCCCGATAAATAGCTCACGACTTACAGGCCAACACACGGGAAAACATGATTTTCCTGTAGTCTTGACGGGCCCTGAAGAATTATTCTATTATTAACCTCTAGAAGTGAGTCAAGCATGGATGCTCTAAGCCTAAATATAAGTTTTTTTTAGAGATTTCAATATCTACTACATACGAGTCCGTATATAGTTCATATTGAAATCACTTAAAAGACATATATTTTGAAACGGAGGGAGTATATAACACATACACACATTATATCCTCTATTATAATGTACTTCCTCCGTTCATAAATATAAGTCTTTGGAGAGATTCCACTATGGACCACATACGAAACAAAATGAGTGAATCTATACTCTAAAATGCATCTAGATACATCTGTATGTGGTCCATAGTGAAATCTCTACAAAGACTTATGTTTACAAACGGAGGGAGTACTCTATATGAAATTTTGAGATCTAAGCTGAACAATTTATCTCTTCATATTTCCTATACTTTTGATTAAACAAACAAATCGATTTGCTAAGTTTGTCTTCTGACTATCTTCCCAATTTTGCAAGAGGTAAGGTTTCCATTTACCTTTATGCCATATCGTCCTTTGATAATCTCCTCCCATATTTGAGATGGTTAACAGTGATGCTCCTGCCATAGTTGACCATATTGTATCTAGAATTTTGTTCTTTCTCTAACAGAGATTGTTAAATTGTTGCTTCATATTTGTTTGATCTTGGCCCTTTGTCTACCCATAACAGGGTGCAGAAAATGTTGATGTGTGTAGTGTCATCATAAACTTGACATTTCAGACAAAATTATTTCCAGAATAATAGTTATTATCTTCGATAAGAGCTAAGTAACATGATTCTATCGTCCCAGAGAGTAGCGGAAGAATAATTGCATGGAATATAGTGAGATATCAACAGTTCATGTTTATATAATTTTTTAGAACTTTTATTATTATATCATTGTGATAATGTCCTGCTTGGACCATTTTCAAGAGTGTTCATACCTGTATCCTCTAGCCCTAATTAATACATATTCTTACATTACGTGCGGTAATTTATGGTTTGTGCTTGGTTGCTAGAGATATTGATTTTATTTCAAAAAGACTATATATTTAAATAGTAATGATGCTCACATGTTAAGTTATCCAATAACAACACCACTATAAGTAATAATGCTACTAACCATTGAATATCGCAAATACTAATACACCAATTGGAAATTAATAGAAGAAATATATGAATTTAAACACTACATTGCAAACTATAATGTTCTGAAAGGTTATCTTTCAAAACAATATATATTTTTGGATCGTCTTATGTCTCAGTTTATGAAAAAAAATAGACACATACCATTGTTATTATAAATATGAAGTTTCTGTAATCTCCTCAAGCTAGCCAAATATACATATTCCTGAAACGAAGTGCACATTCATTCTTTTCTTGAGCTGAGACAGTAAATTCTTTTGCGGGCATCGCCATGAGTCCTCCGTCCTACTATATTTACCTTATCCCATAAACACAAATCTTTAGTATGGATCTCAAAGTATCCGAAAGACTCAAATATAGTCAAGAAGGTTGTAAGAGCCTTGCTGAGTTCCCAAACAGCACAGAGCTTGGGAAGACGTTTTCCACATAGTATCATAAAATAGAACTGTCACTAGGTATTGGATAGTGGATTTGGCAAGCACACAAGATTTAATCAATATAAGGAACAAATATATCCTTTCTGCCACACTGTAACCAATATATGTTGTCACATGTTATTAGTAACAATCAACTCCTAATTTCCTACTATTCCTCCATTGGTATTAATAGCAGTGCAACTTATATAGATCTATCCAACAAGGGTTAGCCCGTGCGAATGCACGGGTTGACGGCTAGTAATAATTAAATGGGTAAGATTAATTGAACGAAGCAATAGCCAGCGGCCAGCAACGCGTGCATCATATAGATTCTTTAGAAACAAGTACAAATCCAATGTAAGGTGACCACGATAGATGGAAGTCAAGACATGTGTCATATCTTCCCACGATTTCCCGGAGTCAATCAGTATTTGGGTAATTACACGTATGTGGGTAGACTTTTATAGGGAGCCGAGCCTATACACGTATAGATTATTTAAGATTTTTTTAGCGAACAGATTATTTAATAAGTTAGAAAAAGCAAACTACAGAATATCTGTTCGGAATAAAAGGCACGTAGAGAGTCCATGACGTGCACGACAGGGATACATGCATATTAGAAAAGCCAACTTTAGGAAAGGTCTATCCAGAATAAAAACACATGCACACACAACACGTTAGCTGAGTCAAAAAAAAAAACTCGCAAGAAAAAACACGTTGGCTGAGTCAAATTTTTTTCTTCTGAAATAGCTGACGAGTCAAACCGTGTACATTAAAAAGGAAACTTAGAAGAAGATTTTTGGAAAAGAGGAACATGAACACATAAACCTGCCTACAAGGAAAATATATACTACAAGCATATGTACATTTATTTGTTTTGCATCGAACAAGGCTATGTACAAGCAGGTGCGATATCTGCCCCTGTCAATTATAAGGTGCCTACAGTGATTTTGTAAAATCTCAAAACGATATGCCGGCTCAGTCAATTGAATGAGCTCATATACAATTAAACGCATGCATGAGCATCTTCGACAGACTGCGATTTGAATTATATTGCTTTTTAACACAGTCCATAAAAAAAATCTAGATCAACCGCATCTTTTTTAACACATTACAAACGCAAGCGCTCATATATATGCGCATACACTCACCCTTATGAATGCACACATGCACACCCTACCCAACGCCAATAGTAAAAGAGAGAAATAATAATATTAGTATGAAATTATATGGCTTTTGATTGCAGGATGTCGATCTTTGTAAAGAATGGGTGTATTTTCAAAACAATACAATTAAACGCAGAATTCCCAATCCTTATATGTTTACGAGTGGCACATGTGTTGGGCTAATATCGTCTTTATATAATTCAATAATATTTGGCCAAGTGGGGAAATACTTTTGGAGAAAAGAATACCAAATATAATTGTTAGGACTAAATGATAGAGAATGTTTAATCCAAAAAGAACTAATCATGTCAAATATATAATAAATCATCGTACTTTTTTTGAAATACAATTACATGAGAAATAACTGAACACCAACACAAATGACGAGCTTCGGCGAGCCCAATGTGAGAAATTGTAGAAACTTTCCTACCATTCAGTGTTTACATTCTTTTAAATTGGGAAATAGTATGGATAATGGCTATGTGATATATGACAATTTAGTAAAAAAATGTATAAAATCAAATACTTACCATCAAATATTTAAACTTTACAGAAATATATTTTGCAATGTTTAATAATTTATCCAAACATATTTAAGCTACATTTCGTAATATAAAAACTTGTGTAGTGGAAAGAAGATAGACAATAAAAAACGGCCGAAATATATTAAAAAAGCATTGAAAAACCGTCGAAATATATTAAAATATTGACGTCTAGCCGCGCAAATGTGCGGGTCACCCTTCTAGTTTTTCATTATAGGATTGGATGCACACCCACTTAGTTTTCATATTGAGCTTTCATACACTTATAGCTCTTAGTGCATTCGTTGCATTGCAATTGCTACTCCTTGCATTGATATCGATTGATGAGCATCTCCATAGCCCGTTGGTTAGCCGCGTTGATGTGAGACTTTCTTACTTTTTTGTCTTCTCTATATTTACCCCTATCATCATACTCTATTCCACCCGTAGTGCTATATCCATGGCTTGTGCTCATGTATCGGGTGAGGGTTGAAAAAGCTGAAGCGTGTTAAAAAGTATGAACCAATTGCTCGGCTTGTCATCGAGGTTGTGTATGATAAATACTTTGTGTTAAGAAGACAGAGCATGACAATACTATATGATTTTGTAGGGATAGCTTTCTTTAACATTGATATTTTGAAAGACATGATTGTTTGTTGGGATGCCTGAGTATTAATGTCTTTATGTCAAATTATAGACTATTGCTTTGAATCATTTATGTCTTAATATTCATGCCATGATTAGATATATGATCAAATTTATGCTAGGTAGCATTCCACATCAAATATTATCTTTTTTATCATTTACCTACTCGAGGACGAGCATGAATTAAGCTTGGGGATGTAGATACATCTCCATCATATCTATAATTTTTGATTGTTTCATGCCAATATTATACAATTTTCACATATTTTTGGCAACTTTTTATATGATTTATTGGACTAACCTCTTGATCCATTGCCCAGTGCCAGTTCCTGTTTTTTGCATGTTTTTGTCTCGCAGAAAATCCATATCAAAGGAAGTCCAAATGCAATAAATTTTTACGGAAAATTATTTTGGACTATATGTGATTTTTGGGAGATGGAATCACCGCAAACGGAGGCCCACACAGCCCACAAGACACCAGAGCGCGCCCTAGGCCCTTGGCGCGTGGTGGTGGGTTGTGCCCTCCTCGAACGTCGGTTGGAGCTCTACTTCGGGCGCAACGAAGCTTATATCCAGAAAAAAAATCGGATTAAAATATGAGCGCAATCAGAGTTACGGATCTCTCGGAATATAAGAAACGGTTTTTGGCCATATCTGGGGAACACGAAACAGAAGAGAACGGAGTGGGAGATCCATTCTCGGAGGGGATCCCGCCCCTCCGCCGCCATGGAGGCCGTGGACCAGAGGGGGAACTCTACTCCCATCTAGGGGGCCGGGCAAGGAAGAAGAAGAAGCAGGGGGCGAGGATCGTGACGGTGATCTACATTAACAATCTTTTCACCGTCAACACCAACTTTCTCCCCCTCTATGCAGCGGTGTAACACCTCTTCCCCCCGCTGTAATCTCTACTTAAACATGGTGCTCTCCATATATTATTTTCCAATGATCTATGGTTATCCTATGATGTTTGAGTAGATCCGTTTTGTCCTGTGGGTTAATCGTGATCTTGGTTGGTATGATTGTATATCTTGGTTTGCTTATTGTCAGTGTTGCAGGGTTGACAGCAGCCTAAATGCGGATAAATGGGTTATGGCGTATGGGAGTAAAGAGGACTTGATACTTAATGCTATGGTTGGGTTTCACGGCCTTAATGATCTTTAGTAGTTGCGGATGCTTTCTATGGGTCCAATCATAAGTGCATATGATCCAAGTAGAGAAAGTATGTTAGCTCATGCCTCTCCCTCATACAATATTGCAAGAATGATTACCGGTGCTTGCTATCCATTGCCTAGGGACAAATGACTTTATTGTTGACAAAAGCAATCCACTTTTATTACCTTGCAATTTATTCGTAGTTTTATTCTTGCATAGTACTCGTAGTTTTATTCTTGCAAAATAGTTTCATACTTGTTTCCGGTAAAGCAAACGTCAAGATCGGCAAACACGTTGGAATCTTTTTTTTCTGACTCACCATGTTGGAATCCCTTTTCAATTCAAGATCGGCAATGCATATCCCAACGTGATCAAACCTAATAAACTTGACCCGAACGTACTTATACATATACAAATCCCCTGTTATACCCGGCCGATCCATCTTTGTCACAGCGGCAGCGCCTCAGCAAGAGGTGACGAGGCTCATCGGAAGCACGGGAGCACGCTAATAGTTTCATACTTGTTTCCGTTAAAGCAAACGTCAAGTGTGTGTAGAGTTGTATCGGTGGTCGATAGAACTTGAGGGAATATTTGTTCTACCTTTAGCTCCTCATTGGGTTCGACACTCTTATTTATCGAAGAAGGCTACAAACTATCCCCTATATTTGTGGGTTATCACATTACTCCATTTTTCCATGAACGTAATACACTAGATGCATGCTGGATAGCGGTCGATGTGTGGAGTAATAAGAGTAAATGCAGAATCGTTTCAGTCTACTAATCTTGAATGTGATGCCTATATACATGATCATTGCCTTGGATATCGTCATGATTATTTGTTTTTCTATCAATGCCTAGGATACCAAGCTGGAAAGCTAGGCAATGCTCTCGCATGGTTTCTCCAGTAAGACAATAATACCATCAACTGTAAGGAGCACTAAGCTTTTTGTTCAGTATCATGCAACTCTTTATTTCTCTTAAATTGCCTCAAGAACAAATAACTAAACGACATTGTAAAAACAAACCCAAATGATAAGTGCCACACGTGTGGCATGAAGGACTCCGGTCTTGATGTTTTTTATAACTGAAGTTGCATTCGAAAAGAAAAAACAAACCCCCAGAAAAAAAGAAACTTGCCATCCGAAAAGAAGTTGCCATGCTTGACAACTAAAGTTGACATCCTCCCATCACTAAACTCGCCATAAAAAACGATCGGAGTTGCCATGTGTTCGTTCCATACGCGTGGCACTTATCAGGGTCAAAAACAAATTGGGCGCAACTTTTGGGAAAAGGTGTATGCGAGTATAGAGCGTAAGACAAAGCACATGCTAGTATAGAAATAAGACAATGCATGTGGGGTATGTCCTTATTTGGCTTAACACAACAATAAAAAATAAGAAGTAAAATCAAGGCTGCGCGTATATATGCACTATGAAATCAAAACCTACAACTTCCGTGCACCAACGATTTGGGAAGAAATGAAAGGATATTCAAAAAATGTCAGTGGTTTCTTCCATGCCACAATTGAGCATCAAGCATATAATTAGGCATGTTTCTCTCCATAGAGTGGTAATGGTATGTGGCTCTCTATGAGGTGTCACGCGCCGAGAAAAAGAAAGAAATAATAATAAATATATAGACAGAGGGTTAAAGTAAAGTTGAGATGGACGGGGAGAATCATAGGAGGGGGGGGGGGCGTTTGGTGGATAGCGAATGTCGGTGCTCATCTCCGGAAAACAGAACGGGGCAGGAGGCGGAAGGATCTACGTTGCGACATGGTGACCGTTGTGTAGCGGTTGAGATTTTTGTTTGGTCTGACATGTGTAGTTAAAAAACCGAAACAAAGAACATTTTTGTGCCAAGATTTTGGGAGCAGATGCGAAGTATGCCGAGCTAGATGATGATGTCGTCGAATTGTTACTTTACTACCAAATTAATTAAGAGGTAAAAAACTTTTCCTTCAAATCTCAAGCAATCCTTCTAGTTTCTTCCCCTTAATTTCGATACAAAATCCATTTTGAAATGGCAGATCTGGCTAGCTAGCACATGAGCATAGACAAGCATAAACGAGACGATGATGGATGGAATAATGGATCAGGCGGCAGCGTTGGTTGGCCTCGGAACGTACTTGCGGAGCCCAATCTCACGTTGTCCGATGGAGATCTTGACGAGCCTCTCGCCGCTGAGCACGAGCTTCACGATCGCCTCTGTCTTGAAGATGATCCGGCCATACATGGGCATGTGGCCTCCCTTGGTCTTCTCCATCAGCACCCTCACCACACAGTCACCCCACTTCCTGCACCCATGCATGAAAACCATGAGACATGATCCAGTTCCAATCATCATGCCCAAACAGCGGGATGGGCGGGAGCACGGGCTCCTGTTGGCGGAGGCACTCGAGGACGGCGTTTGCCTCTTCTGCGACGATGGCGACGGCGTTGGGCGCCATGGCTGGGACGTGGTGTATGGCGGAGATGGTGCCCTGGTCCAGCCACACGAGCAGCGCCACTGCGTTCTGGGCTTTCTCCGGGCTGCCGCACACGGACAAGAACCGGTCATAAGCCTGCCGTGCGACGCTGTACATGTACAGCACCTCGCGCACCGTCATCGCCGCCATTGTTGCTCTGGTTATTTGGTTGCTCTTGCACCGGCCGGCCGGAGAAGAGGCGATGGATGACTGGCCTGAGAAGAGAAGCTAGCAAGAGAGGAGCGAGGAAGGGGTGATGGGTCGATGGGGAATGGACAGATATTTGTAGGTTCTCCTGATCCTGTTCCGGCGACGCGGCTGCGCTCGGGCCGGTGGAAGGTTTAACGAGGTGCCAAAAATGGGCTAGCGGGAATCAGCTCTCGTTGAATCAGTTTCTAACGCCAGCGTGTACATGTAGATGCTCTTCCTTCGTTGGCTGGTTTTACATCCTTTTTTGATTTTTAGTTCGTTTTACATCCTAAAATGTATACGTATGTCGTTGCATAACAACTTTGGATGCGGCGCAGCACTTGTGTATCCTTCTAAATTAGCACTACCTTTTTCTCGTACTGGTTAATTTTATACTCACCAGTGTTCACATGTTATACTTTTCTTTTCGATTTCATATACATATATAGAGCACATTGCGATTCCTTACTCTCTATATAAACTTTGTTATCGCTCTAGCTACCTTCCCCATATCCTCAACCGCAAGACATTCCGTCAATGGTGCGAGCGTCAAGTCGAGACACCACCGTTCCCCCATTAGATTGTAAGGTAGCTACAATGATAGAGCTTTGGCAGGGCCATCCCGGGCCACTGCCTCGTAGCTCAAGATTTTTCTTCTTCTGAATACCGCTTGTTAAATGGACTAAATCTTTACAAAAACATGTCCAATACTTGTTTTGCTTGCCCTCGTCCATTTATGGACCAAGATTATGGCCTAAGGGGGAGCTAAACCCGTCTGGCAGTCATTGCCCGTGCAACAACCATGGTGTGGTTTAGTTTCATGGGACCTTGTATGAAACGTAAACTGGGCAGGCCCAGCAGTGAAAAGTGGATATCTGTATTCAAATAGTGAAAATTCTCAAATTTTGTGCATGTGGTGGGGACCAAACATGGAACCTTTCTGACAGTGTCCTGAACTAGGCGGTACTCACCACGTCGTCACCCGATCAGGTGGGTCGGGCCGAGGACCCCATGGTGGTTCACTAATTGTCTTCTTCGGGCAGCCCATTATGTATACAAGGAAGACTTCATAAAACTTAGCGTACAAGACGAGGACTCCTGTTATCCCAAGCCTTCGGTACATTATATAAACATAGGCCATACCAGTCAATAGATGATTACATTACAACTTACATCAACAATCTCGTGGTAGATACATGTACTCTGTACTATCACACATACCAATACAATCAAGAGCAGGACGTAGGGTATATCTCTCTAGAGAGCCCGAACCTAGTTAAAATCCCATGTCCATGTTACCATCACTCCAAGACGTATAGCTTAGGACCCCAACCTCAAGATATGCCGGATTTAGCACTGACATTGGTGGCTCATATAGGTCCCTGTTGGTAGTCGCTGTGGTGGATCATATGGGAATTCAGATCGGCTCCAGTGGATCTACGCGTCGGAACCAAGCTTCATCATCGACATCGGCACTTTCAGCTTGACCGAGGATTGCGCGCCGCGTCGGATCGTGAAGATAGGACAGGCGCTCTCGTCAACTTCAACTCCGATCTCCATCAAGATCATGGTTAAATCATCCATGAAGCTCAGGGGCTCTACATCAACATTGCCCTCGGGCGACTGTGCAGATTTTTTTGGACAACGGATTTGCGTTCGCCGTCCCCGTCTCCTCGAACGTCGCTTTGACGATTGCTTTGGTGGAATTGTGAAAAACTGAGTCTACAACAACCCTGTAGAATTTCTCGTATTCCGATGGAGGAATCTCCGGCAATCTGCGATACACCGGAGCCCTGTTGAACTGCATGGAAATCTAGACGAATTTGTGGTAAGGGGTATAGAGGCCAGCTCAAAAATATTTTGGAAGATCCAACTATTCGTAGGCAGCGGAATTCCTATGTCGACCATCAATGACAATATAACTTCTATGCAAATATAGATAAACATAACTCATTACATTGTCTTTCTTGTCCAACATCAACTATTTGATCAAGTGTGAAAATATTCGTTGAGGGTTCAGAATCACAAAAATATGTCCAACATAGTATATTTGTACATGAAATTTCTCTTCCTTATACTAATCTTTCATGAATTGTTCAAATGATCAATGTTGTGTTTGTTAAATTTCAATAGATTCTACTTCCTAAACCCAATGTGAAGACGCTACTTCCTATTAGATCAGCATATGAAATTGAATTGCAATGCTAGGATACACAATAAACAAAACGAAAATAGGATACTCATGCTAATCTTTATTATAGATACTCTCATAAAGGTATACAACGAAAACACGAAGGAGCAATAGCACACATTGCAATCTATTTCATACTACAACTTTTACTAAACCACAATAATAGATAATAATAATAATGATAAAGATTGTGATATGATACTTGGGCACCTTCCTCAAGCTTGGAACAAGCCAAGGGTGGTGCCCATACCGAAGTACTCCCTCCGTTTCTTTTTACTCCGCATATAAGATTTGATCAAAGTCAAACTGCACAAAGTTTGACCAAATTTATATAAAAAAGTATGAACATCTACAATACTAAAACTATATAGTATGAACATATGTTTCATGGTGCATCTGATAATATTGATTTCATATTGTGAATGTTTATATTTTTTAATATAAAGTTAGTCAAACTCTACAAAGATTGACTTTGATGAAACCTTACATGCGGACTAAAAAGAAACGGAGGGAGTACTCAAGTTTCCTTCTTTGGTGATGATGGTGGTGACGAAACAAGCTTGTTATCCTTCTTCCAAGTCATATGTTATCCATCAAGAAAAGATAAGGTGGTCTCCGGGATCTTGAAATTTGCAGCCAAACCCATCATCTTGAACTTGGTTTCATACTCATAGTTTTGATTATGCAGATCATAAATTTGAGGTTGGAGGTTTCCGACTTTCACGTGGAGGCAATCAATTGCCTCCCATGTCTTGGCAATCTCCCACTTCTATTCACGGAGCAATTCCGTGCTCATTGTGTGGTTTGCAACTAGTCCACGCTCCACCATCCTCTGGCACTTGAAGAGTTCTTGCTCCACATCCCTGAGCCTAGCCTTTTCTTCTCCCTCCTTCTTGGGCCCTTCAAGATACTTGATGTGCAACACCCCATCCCTATACTCCAAGGTTTGGGGATGCATCATAACCCCAGGGAAATAAGGGTTGATGACCTTCTCAAAGAACCAATCCTTTGGGAGCTTGGCGACGACATAGTGATCTAGCTCTGAAAACCCTGGCAGAAACAAGGTCGAAACAAAAACAGGAGGAAAACTTGTGATACATGTATTAAAACATTCGGGCGGAATTTATAGATTTTTTTCCGTGCAAAACAAACATACAGCAAAGAGGCGGAGTTGGGAAGGTGTACGGGGTCCCCACACGGCCACATGGCGCACCCTAGGGGGAGCCATCAGGGCGTGTGGGCCCCTGGTGCACCCTAGGCTCCTTCTTTTTCCTAAAAATTATTAAATATTCCAAAACTGACAGATATATTATTATTTTATGAATTTTGAAAGTTAGTCTACTTAACATACCACATACCTATTTCTTTTACGGGGTTCTCGAAGCTTCATGGATAGTTTCTTCTATGCATTCTTCCAGTATAATTACTTGAATAAGGTCTGAATCTATGTTAATGGGATTATCTAGAGTATAATATTTTAATCTTTGCCCATTATCCACCTTCGGTTTATCTCCTTCGTCGTTATCGATCTTGATAACTTTGGAATGGTGAACTTTTTCGATGATATATGGACCTTCCCACCTAGAAAGAAGTTTGCCTGCAAAATGTCTAAAATGAGACTTGTACAGAAGAACTTTAACAACAATGTTGAAATGCCATTCTAAATCCTTTTATCATGCCATATTTTATCTTGTTCTTTGAACAACTTGGCATTTTGATAAGCTTCTGTTCTTCACTCATCAAGAGAACTCATATTAAATAACCTCTTTTATCCAACAAGTTTGAAATCATAGTTAAGCTATTTCATTTTCCAATAGGATTTATGTTCTAGCACAATTGGTAAATGGCATGCTTTTCCATAAACCATTTTAAAAGGGACATTCCCATAGGATTTTTCTAAGCAGTTCTATATGCCCAGACTGGATCATCTAGTTTCTTAGACCAAATTCTTTCTAGATTTATTAACTGCTTTTTTGTAAAATTAATTTAATTTCTCTATTAGTTAATTCAACTTTTGCAAGTTTAGCCCGTAAACAAGCACAATTAGATTCTATTTCAGCAGCTGAAACTGATTCTAAAGTAGGGATTGGACTTTGCGAAAGAAAAAAACAGATTTAAATGCCCAAAAGCTCCGCTGATGAGCGAACAAGAGTATACCAATGATATTGAGAAAATGACATGCGTTCTTTCCATACTGACAAAGGACAAAGGACCAACAAGCTTAATCAGACGGTGGTACGTTGGGGGTGGGTGGGGGTATGTAAGCAGGTGGTCAATATCCAAATAGTGGAATCCGGCGATCTATATGGTGACATGGTTGACTGATGTATAACGATTCTACTTTTTATTCGGTCCGGTATACAATGCACGCATGTGGGATATGTATGTGGCTTGATCCAATAGTTTAAAATTAAGAAGTATATATATAGTACAATTGTTTGTGGTTACTCCCACTTTTGTTTTGTACGTTTTAAGTAGTATCTTTCAAAAATCGTTGGTGCACGGAAGTTGTAGGTTTTGATTTCACATTGCACCTTCAGACAATGGAAAATGCTTCTTCCATGCTCGCACGGGAGCAGCAAGCTTAATTAGGCATGCCTCGCTTCATAGAGCGGAAACCGTACGTGGCTCCCAGTGAGGTATCGTGCGCCAAAAAAGACAAGCAATAACGAGAACTATATAGAGAGAGGATTAAATCATGGCTTTTGGACTTCACAATATATTGATTCCACTAGGGATTGTTCCACATGGACATCCACATCTTGAGAAATTTGAATGATTGATTTTGTTCTAACCTATACATCTATAGAGATTTGGAAACCGAGTCCTGGTTATATTGTCCAGTAGCTGCGGATGCATCGTCGACCCTGCGCCACATGCCATCGATTAGCAGAATTTTCGAGCTCATCTTACCCCAAAGGCGTTTGATTTGGATAGGTTGCCTTCTTCGATTATCAGCGGTATTTGCGTTATATTCTTCAGCGACATGATTCCAGTAATCCCGTGCAGCGTTTTCATTGCCAATAACAAAATCAGTGGGAACATTTAACCAAGCATTTACCTACTCAATTCATAAAATGTTGTTAGGCCAAGCTTTTCATGATATAGTAATACTAATAATTAAACAAATGACTTACCAGGCATAGATTATCCTCTTCGGTCCATTGTAAGTGTATGTCTCCGATGTTGGCATGGCCGATATAAATTGAAAGATGTGATGTGTATGAACAAAAACTTGTATCAGATTTGAGTAGGATTGTGCTTGTGTATGAGGACAAAATTTTGGGATGGGCGTGGAACTAGAACCTGCAACTAGGACTATATATAACGAGATAGCTTTACTGCATGCATGATTTAGTCAGCACTGCATGCATGATTTAGTTAGGCCGATTTAACTGTGTATGATTGTAAGAATGGTTGAAGTAACTTGACATATATTTTTCTAACTTTATCTGACCGTGCTTTCAGGTTTTAAGATTGCGATCTTTGTCCCTGTTGGACCAGCTTGTCAACCACAAGTATTTCATTTTTACACATTTATTTTGTATCAATTCAATTTTATTTGAAGTATTCAGGTTTCATGCAGATTTATACTAGATAAATAAGCTCTATAGTTTATTGTACATTATTGTTGTGCGCGAAGAGGAAAGAAAAAGGATTATTTGTCCATCTGCAAAAGGAAATCAACTGAGTTAGTTCAGTAGAGCTGGTTTTTAGTACAATGACTAGCTGAGTTAGTTCAGCACTTGCCGATTTGTAGTGCCCTAGGTAGCGCTGCTGCCAGATTCGAACGGAGAAAAAAGCTCGCGTGCAAAAAATAGGCTAAGCGCCCGGCGACTGGCTTGGCATCGATGCCAGCTCAAATCTTGGGATTGGGGGGGGGGGGGGGGGGGGGGGGGGGGGGGGGGGGGGGGGGGGGTTGACCGAAGCGGACTAAGCGTCGGGGTTCACCAAATCGGACTAAGTGCCCCTGTTGTACATGGGCTAATAGTACGAAGGATCTACGACATGGTTGGCTGTTGTATAATGGTTGTGCTTTTTTTTTTTTGGGGGGGGGGGGGGATGCAAGAAGGTGGTCAATGGACAGATAATAGAACCAAGGATCTACGACATGGTTGACTGTTGTATAATGGTTGTGCTTTTGTGGGAGGAAGCGAAGGATACCAACCTGGAAAACTAGGCAATGATGTCACATGGTTTCTTCAATAAGACAATAATACCACCAAATGAAAGGAGCAACAAGCTTTTTGTTCAGTATCATGCAACTCTTTAGTTCTCTTATAAATTGCCTCAAGCACAAACAACTAACGACGCTGTAAAAACAAATTGGGTGCAACTTTTGGAAAAAGGTGTATGCGAGTATATAACATAGGACAAAGCCCATGCAAGTATAGAAATAATACAATGCATGTGGGGTATGTCCTTATGTGGCTTGACCCAACAGTCAAAAATAAGAAGTAAAATCAAGGGTGCTCGTATATATGCACTATGAAATTAAAACCGACAACTTCCATGCACCAACGATTTGGGAAAGAAACAAAAGGATATTCAAACAATGGCAGTGGTTTCTTCCATGCCAGCAAGGGAGCATCAAGCTGCCATGTCTCTCTCCATGTAGTGGAAATGGTACGTGGCTCCCAATGAGGTGTCACATGCCAAGAAAAGGAAAGGAATAACAATAAATCTGTACAGAGAGGATCAAAGTAAAGTTGAGATGGACGGGCAGAATTACACGCGGGGGGGGGGTGGATGGTTGGGGGATGGTGGATGTAGGTGCTCATCTTCAATAACGGAATGAGGAGTGGCGGAAGGATCCACATTGCGACATGGGTGACCGTTATGTAACAGATGGGTTTTTTTTATATGGTCTGACATTTGTAGTTAAAAATCAATACAAAGAACATTTTTGCGCCAAAATTTTGGGAGAGGATGCAAAGTATACCAAGCTAGATGATGATGTCATCAAATTGTTACTTTGCTATCAAATTAAGTAAGAGATAAGAAACTTTTTCTTCAAATCTCAAGCAATCCTTTCTAGTTTCTTCCCCTTAATTTCAATACAAAATCCATTTTGAAATGGTACCTTACAAATCCATTGGTAGATCTGGCTAGCTAGCATGAGCTTAGACGCGACGACGATGGATGGAATCATGGATCAGGCGGCAGCGTTGGTTGGCCTGGGGACGTACTTGCGGAGCCAAATCTCACATTGTCCGATGGAGATCTTGATGAGTCTCTCGCCGTTGAGCACGAGCTTTACGATCGCCTCTGTCTTGAAGATGATCCGGCCGTACATGGCCATGTGGCCTCCCTTCATCTTCTCCATGAGCACCCTCACCACACAGTCACCCCACTTCCTGCACCCATGCATGCAAACCATGAGACATGATCCAGTTCCAATCATCATGGATCATGCATGCAAACATCTTGGTAGATCCATGTGTACAAATAAAGTTAATCAATAGATCGAGTAGTGTATGTCAGTGCACACTTACTGCCTGAAGTACTCAAAGATCTCCTCGCGGTGGAGGCCATTTCTCTTGGAGAAGGTGATGAACATGGAGCGGCAGTCCTCCGGCACGGCCACTGGTTGGGAGGTGTAGGGCGCCATGAGCTCCGGCGGGTTGACAATCAGCCCAGTCTCGGACCTCCGGAGCAGGGCGTGCAGGCGGTTCGTCAATACGAACTTGCCGGCACCGTCGAGGAAGTGGGCGACCCTGCGGACGACGAGGTCCTGGTGGAAGGCGAAGAAGCCCGGCTCGATGTGGAAACCGCCTTGCATGCAAGAGCGCAGAGATGAGCGGGATGGGCGGGAGCTCAGGCACCTGGTGGCGGAGGCACTCGAGGACGGCGTTGGCCTCTTCTGCGACGACGGCGACGGCGTCGGGTGCCATGGCTGGTACGTGGTGGATGGCGGAGATGGTGCCCTGGTCCAGCCACACCAGGAGCGCCACCGTGTTCTGGGCTTTCTCCGGGCTGCCGCACACGGACAAGAACCTCTCGTGTGCCTGCCGTGCGACGCTGTACATGTACAGCACCTCGCGCACCATCATTGCGGCCATGGTTGCTCTTGCACCGGCCGGCCGGAGAAGAGGCGATGGATGGCCTAGCCTGAGAAGAGAAGCTAGCAAGAGAGGAGCGAGGAACGGGTGATGGGTCGATGGGGAATGGACCGGTATTTTGTAGCTGCTCCTGCCGGTGGAAAGTTTAATGAGGTGCCAAAAATGGGCTAGCGGGAAACAGCTCTCTTTGAATCAGCTTCGAACGCCAGCGTGTAGACGTAGATGCTCTTCGTTCGTTGGCCGGGTTTACATCCTTTTTTTGGTTTTTAGTTCGTTTTACATCCTAAAACGTATACATATGTTGTTGCTTAATAATTTTGGATGGGGCGCAACATTTATATGTTGTCTTTTATGTTGTCATTTTCATAAACTAGTGGGCATCTATTTATTATATACTTAAAACGATAAAAAAATAATAGCTAAAATTTACTGCCTTATAGCTATAATAATTAAACGGGTAAGATTAATTGAACGAAGCAATAGCCAGCGGCCAGCAACGCGTGCATCATATAGATTCTTTGGAAACAAGTACAAATCCAAAGTAACGTGACCACGATAGATGGAAATCAACACGTGTGTCATATCTTCCCACGATTTCCCGGAGTCAATCAGTATTTTGCTAATTACACATATGTGGGTAGACTTTTTTATAGGGAGCCGAGCCTATACACTTATAGATTATTTAAGATTTTTTTAGCGAATAGATTATTTAATAAGTTAGAAAAACCAAACTACATAATATCTGTTCGGAATAAAAGGCACGTAGAGAGCCCATTGACACATCCATGACGTGCACGACAGGGATACATGCATATTAGAAAAGCCAACTCTAGGAAAGGTCTATCCAGAATAAAAACACATGCACACACAACACGTTAGTTGAGTCAAAAAAAAACTCGCAAGAAAAAACACGTTGGCTGAGTCAAATTTTTTTCTTCTGAAATAGCTGACGAGTCAAACCGTGTACATTAAAAAGGAAACTTAGAAGAAGGTTTTTGGAAAAGAGGAACATGAACACATAAACCTGCCTACAAGGAAAATATATACTACAAGCATATGTACATTTATTTGTTTTGCATCGAACAAGGCTATGTACAAGCGGGAGCGATATCTGCCCCCGTCAATTATAAGGTGCCTACAGTGACTTTGGGAAATCTCAAAATGATATGCTGGCTCAGTCAGTTGAACGAGCTCATATACAATTAAACGCACACATGAGCATCTTCGACAGACTGAGATTTGAATTATATGGCTTTTTAACACAGTCCATAAAAAATCTAGATCAACCGCATCTTTTTTAACACATTACAAACGCAAACACTCATATATACGCACATACACTCACCCCTATGAATGCACACATGCACACCCTACCCAACGCCAGTAGTAAAAGAGAGAAATAATAATATTAGTATGAAATTATATGGCTTTAAATTGCAGGATGTCGATCTTTGTAAAGAATGGGTGTATTTTCAAAACAATACAATTAAACGCAGAATTCCCAATCCTTATATGTTTACCAGTGGCACATGTGTTGGGCTAATATCGTCTTTATATAATTCAATAATATTTGGCCAAGTGGGGAAATACTTTTGGAGAAAAGAATACCAAATATAATTGTTAGGACTAAATGATAGAGAATGTTTAATCCAAAAAGAACTAATCATGTCAAATATATAATAAATCATCGTACTTTTTTTTGAAATACAATTACATGAAAAATAACTAAACACCAACACAAATGACGAGCTTCAGCGAGCCCAATGTGAGAAATTGTAGAAACTTTCCCACCATTCAGTGTTTACATTCTTTTAAATTGGGAAATAGTATGGATAATAGCTATGGGATATACGACAATTTAGTAAAAAAATGTATAAAATCAAATACTTACCATCAAATATTTAAACTTTACAGAAATATATCTTGCAATGGTTAATAATTTATCCAAACATATTTAAGCTACATTTCATAATATAAAAACTTGTGTAGTGGAAAGAAGATAGACAATAAAAAACGGTCGAAATATATTAAAAAAGCATTGAAAAACCGTCGAAATATATTAAAATATTGACGTCTAGCCGCCCAAATGTGCGGGTCACCCTTGTAGTTTTTCATTATAGGATTGGATGCACACCCACTTAGTTTTCATATTGAGCTTTCATACACTTATAGCTCTTAGTGCATTCGTTGCATGGCAATACCTACTCCTTGCATTGATATTGATTGATGAGCATCTCCATAGCCCGTTGGTTAGTCGCGTTGATGTGAGACCTTCTTACTTTTTTGTCTTCTCTATATTTACCCCTATCATTATACTCTATTCCACCCGTAGTGGTATATCCATGGCTTGCGCTCATGTATTGGGTGAGGGTTGAAAAAGCTGAAGCGTGTTAAAAAGTATGAACCAATTGCCCGGCTTGTCATCGAGGTTGTGCATGATAAATACTTTGTGTTAAGAAGACAAAGCATGCCAATACTATATGATTTTGTAGGGATAGCTTTCTTTAGCATTGATATTTTGAAAGACATGATTGTTTGTTGGGATGCCTGAGTATTAGTGTCTTTATGTCAAATTATAGACTATTAATTTGAATCATTTATGTCTTAATATTCATGCCATGATTAGATATATGATCAAATTTATGCCACGTAGCATTCCACATCAAATATTCTCTTTTTTATCATTTACCTACTCGAGGACGAGCATGAATTAAGCTTGGGGATGTCGATACATCTCCATCGTATCTATAATTTTTGATTGTTTCATGCCAATATTATACAATTTTCACATATTTTTGGCAACTTTTTATATGATTTATTGGACTAACCTCTTGATCCAGTGCCCATTGTCAGTTCCTGTTTTTTGCATGCTTTTATCTCGCAGAAAATCCATATCAAAGGAAGTCCAAATGCAATAAATTTTTACGGAGAATTATTTTGGACTATATGTGATTTTTGGGAGATGGAATCACCGCAAACGGAGGCCCACACAACCCACAAGACACCAGGGCGCACCCCAGGCCCTTGGCGCATGGTGGTGGGTTGTGCCCTCCTCGAACGTCGGTTGGAGCTCTACTTCGGAAGCAAGGAAGCTTATATCCAGAAAAAAATCGGATTAAAATATGAGCGCAATCGGAGTTACGGATCTCCCGAAATATAAGAAATGGTTTTCATCCAGATCTGGGGAACGCGAAACAGAAGAGAATGGAGTGGGAGATCCAATCACGGATGGGTTCCCGCCCCACCGCCGCCATGGAGTCCGTGGACCAGAGGGGAAATCTCCTCCCATCTAGGGGGGGGGGGGCAAGGAAGAATAAGAAGCAGGGGGCTCTTTCCCCTCTCCCGGTGGCGCCGGAGTGCCGCCGGGGCTAGGATCGTGACGGTGATCTACATTAACAATCTTGTCACCGTCAACACCAACTTTCTCCCCCTCTATGCAGCAGTGTAACACCTCTTACCCCCGCTGTAATCTCTACTTAAACATGGTGCTCAACTCCATACATTATTTTCCAATGATCTATGGTAATCCTATGATGTTTGAGTAGATCCGGTTTGTCCTGTGGGTTAATGGTTGGTATGATTGTATATCTTGGTTTGCTTATTGTCAGTGTTGCAGGGGTGACAGCAGCCTAAACGTGGATAAGTTGGTTATGGCGTATGGGAGTAAAGAGGACTTGATCCTTAATGCTACGGTTGGGTTTCACGACCTTAATGATCTTTAGTAGTTGCGGATGCTTGCTATGGGTCCAATCATAAGTGCATATGATCCAAGTAGAGAAAGTATGTTAGCTCATGCCTCTTCCTCACACAATATTGCAAGAATGATTACCGGTACTTGCTATCGATTGCCTAGGGACAAATGACTTTATTGTTGACAAAAGCAATCCACTTTTATTACCTTGCAATTTATTCGTAGTTTTATTCCTGCATAGTAGCCCTAGTTTTATTCTTGCAAAATAGTTTCATAGTTGTTTCCAGTAAAGCAAATGTCAAGTATGCGTAGAGTTGTATCGGTGGTCGATAGAACTAGAGGGAATATTTGTTCTACCTTTAGCTCCTTGTTGGGTTCGACACTCTTATTTATCGAAGAAGGCTACAAACGATCCCCTATACTTGTGGGTTATCACATTACTCCATTTTTCCATGAACGTAATACACTAGATGTATGCTGGATAGCGGTCGATGTGTAGAGTAATAACAGTAAATGTAGAATCGTTTTGGTCTACTAATCTTGAACGTGATGCCTATATACATGATCATTGCCTTGGATATCCTCATGATTATTTGCTTTTCTATCAGTGCCTAGGATACCAAGCTAGAAAGCTAGTCAATGATCCCGCATGGTTTCTCCAGTAAGACAATAATACCATCAAATGTAAGGAGCACTAAGCTTTTTGTTCAGTATAATGCAACTCTTTATTTCTCTTAAATTGCCTCAAGCACAAATAACTAAATGACATTGTAAAAACAAACCCAAATGATAAGTGCCACACGTGTGGCACGAAGGACTCTGGTCTTGATGTTTCTTATAACTGAAGTTGCCATTCGAAAAGAAAAAACAAACCCCCCAGAAAAAAAGAAACTTGCTATCCAAAAAGAAGTTGCCATGCTTGACAACTAAAGTGGACATCCTCCAGTCACTAAACTCGCCATAAATAACGATCGGAGTTGCCATGTGTTCATTCCATACGCGTGGCACTTATCAGGGTCAAAAACAAATTGGGCGCAACTTTTGGGAAATGGTGTATGCGAGTACAGAGCGTAAGACAAAGCACATGCAAGTATAGAAATAAGACAATGCATGTGGGGTATGTCCTTATGTGGCTTAACACAACAATAAAAAATAAGAAGTAAAATCAAAGCTGCGCGTATATATGCACTATGAAATCAAAACCTACAACTGCTGTGCACCAACGATTTGGAAAGGAATGAAAGGATATTCAAACAATGTCAGTGGTTTCTTCCATGCCACAATTGAGCATGAAGGTTATAATTAGGCATGTTTCTCTCCATGGAGTGCGAAAGTATTTGGCCAGCAAAGATTATAAACAAATACTATATGTTGGACAATCCATGACAATATAAGTTCTATGCAAATATACATAAGCATAACTCATTACATTGTCTTTCTTGTCCAACATCAACTATTTGATCGAGTGTGACAATATTCATTGAGGGTTCACAATCACAAAATATGTCCTAGATAGCATATTTGCATGTGAAATTTCCCTTCCTTTACTAATCTTTCATTAATTGTTCAAATGACCAATGTTGTGTTTGTTATATTTCAATAGATTTTACTTCTTAAAACGAATGTGAAGACACCACTTCCCATAACATCTGTATATGAAAGTTGAATTGCAATGCTATGATACACAATAAAGAAAAATAAAAAAAGATACTCGTGCTATTCTTTATTATAGATACTCTCAGCAATGGATAGAACAATAACATGAAGGACAATAGCACACATTGCCATCTATTTCATACTACAACCTTTACTAAACCACAATAATAGATAATAATAATAATGATAGCGGTTGTAATACGATACTAGGGCACCCCCCCCCCCCACCAAGCTTGGAGAAAGCCAAGGGTGGTGCCCATACCCAAGTACTCAAGTTTCCTTCTTTGGTGATGGCGGTGGTGATGGAACATGCTTGTCCTTCTTCAAAGGCATATGTTCTCCATCATGCAAAGAAAAGGTGGTCTTCGGGATCTTGAAATTTGTGGACAAACCCATCATCTTGAACTTGGTTTCACACATAGTTTTTATTATGCAGATCATAAATTTGAGCTTGGAGATCTTCAACTTTCATGTGGAAGCGATCAGTTGCCTCCAAGTCCTGGCACTCTCCCACTTGTGTTCACGGAGCAATTATGTGATCATGGTGTGGTTTGCATCTAGTCCACACTCAACCATCCTCTGGCACTTGAAGAGTTCTTGCTCCACGTCCCTGATCCTAGCCTTCTCGTCTCCCTCCTTCTTGGGCCTTTCAAGATCCTTGATGTGCAACACCACATCCCTATGCCTCAAGGTTTTCGGATGCATCATAACCCCAGGGGATAAGGGTTCATGACCTTCTCAAAGAACTGATCCTTGGAGGAACTTGATGACGACATAGCAATCTAGCCCTTGAAACCCTGGCAGAAACAAGTTCAAAACAAAAAATGGGACGAAAACTTGTGAAACGTATATCAAAACTTCCGGGCGAATTTAAAGAATTTTTTTCTGTGCAAAACAAGCATCCAGGAAAGACAAGGAGCCGGGAAGGTGTATGAGGGCCCCACACAGCCACATGGCGTGCCCTGTGGGGGTAGCCACTTGGGCTTGTCGGCCCTTGGTGCACCCTAGGCTCCTTCTTTTTCACAAAGATTATTAAATATTCCAAAATTGACAGATATATTATTATTTTATGAATTTTTAAAGTTAGTCTACTTATCATACCACGTACCTATTCCTTTTACATGGTTCTGGTGGCATCACGTATGGTTTCTTCTATGCATTCTTCCGGTCTAATTACTTGAATAACTAATGGGATTACCTACAGTATAACTTTTTTAATATTTGCACATTAACTACCTTCGGTTTATCTCCATTGGCGTTATTGATCTTGATAGGTCCTGAATGGAAACCTTCTTCGATGATATGTGGACCTTCCCACCTGGAAAGAAGTTTGCCTGCAAAATGTCTGAAATGAGACTTGTACATAAGAACTTCAACAACAATGTTAAAATATCATTTCTAAATCCTTTTATCATGCCATCTTTTATCTTTTTCTACGAAAAACTTGCAGTTTCATAAGCTTTTGTTCTCCACTCATCCAGAGAATTCATATGGAAGAACTTCTTTTCTCCGGCAAGTTTGAAATCATATAATTTCCCAATAAGATTTATGTTCTAGATCAATAGGTAAATGACATTGATACATCTCCAACGTATCTATATTTTCTGATTATTCCATGCTGTTATATTATCATTCTTGGATGACTTTATATGATTTTTTGGGACTAACCTATTGACACAGCGCCTAGTGCCAGTTGCTCTGTTTTGCTTGTTTTTTTACTTTGTAGAAAATCAATACCAAAGGAGTCCAAACGTAGCGAATATTTTTGGTCATTTTTTCTGCACTAGAAGACACAACTTGGGCCAAAGAAGTACCAAAGGGGTGCCCCGAGGGGGGCACAACCCACTTGGGCGAGCTTGGCGGCCCAAGCGTGCCCTGGTGGGTTGTGCCCACCTCAGTGGCCTCCCGCACTGCCTCTTGGCCCTATAAATACCCAGATATTCCATAAACCCTAGGGGAGTCGACAAAACACAATTCCAGCCGCCGCAAGTTACAGAACCACGAGATCCAATCTAGACACCATCACAGAAGGGTTCATCATCGTCATTGTTGCCTCTTCGATGATGCGTGAGTAGTTCATTGTAGACCTACCGGTCCGTAGGCAGTAGCTAGATGGCTTCATCTCTCTCTCTCTCTCTTGATTCTCAATACAATGGTCTCTTAGAGATCTATTTGATGTAACTTTTTGCGGTGTATTTCTTGGGATCCTATGAACTTTAAGTTTATGATCAGATCTATTTATCCATGAAAGTTATTTGGGTTTTGATTTCTTATATGCATGCTTATTTATAGCCTCGTATTTCTTATTTGACTCTTTGTTTAGTTAGGCCGACTAGATCGATTTTTCTTGCCATGGGAAGAGGTGCTTTGTGATGGGTTCGATCGTGCGGTGTTCTTTCCCAGTGACAGAAGGGGCAGAAAAACACGTATTGATCGTTTCTATTAAGGTTATCAAGATGGGGTATATTCCTACATGAATAGATCTTGTCTACATCATGTCATCGCTCTTATTGCATTACTCCGTTTCTCCATGAACTTAATACACTAGATGCATGCTGGATAGTGGTCGGTGTGTGGAGTAATAGTAGTAGATGCAGGCAGGAGTCGGTCTACTAATTTTGGATGTGATGCCTATATATTGAACATTACCTGGATATCATCATAATTATTTGAGGTTCTACCAATTGCCCAACAGTAATTCGTTTACCACCGTGTGCTATTTTTTGAGAGAAGCCACTAGTGAAATCTACGGCTCCCGGGTCTATTCTTTATCATATTTGCTTTGAGATCTATTTTTATTCGCTTTTGTTTTCAGATCTATTATCCTAAAAACCCAAAAATACATTGCTGCACTTTTTTATTACTTATTTTATTTTGTGTTATTGCGAGATCTATTTATCCAAAAACATACAAACCAATGTATCTTTTGCCCGAGGAGGGATTGACAACCCCTCTCATGCGTCGGGTTGCAAGTATTTGTTCTCTGTGTGCAGGTACCGTTTACATAGTGTTGCTTGGTTCTCCTACTGGATTGATACCTTGATTTTATAACTGAGGGAAATACCTACCGTAGCTGTGATGCATCATCTCAAGCCGCATCAAAAGGAATTTTTGGCGTCGTTGCTGGGGAGACATCATCAACATCTATTAGGTTCCTAATCAAAAATATAATCTCCTTGTAATTTAAATTATTTGCCGTTTGCCTCTCGTTTTCATCTCCCCCACTTCATAAAAATTTGCCATTTTATTGGCCCTCTTTTTCCTTCGCCTTTTTATCGTCAAATTTGTTTCTGTGTGTGTTCTTGCTTGCTTTGTCGTTATGGCTAGCTCTTCCTCTATTGTGTGTACTCACGAGAATGAGGTTCTTAATGTTAAACAAAGGGGAGGGGTGAATCTAAAGGATGCTTGGTATAGAATTTGCAACACTTACACTAGTAGAAAAAGGGCCTGCAGTCCCGGTTCATAAGGGCCTTTAGTCCCGGTTCTTGAACCGGGACTAAAGGGTCGGTACTAATGCCCTGACCCTTTAGTCCCGGTTCAAACCAGAACCGGGACTAAAGGCCCTCCACGTGGCCGCTGTCTGGAGGTCCACCTTTAGTCCCGGTTGGTAACACCAACCTGTACTAAAGGTAATTTTCTGATTATTTTAAAAAAAAATTGAATTACACTAATACTTCTTGAACAAATAAGTTTGACCATAGTTTAACCAGATTTAATGAAAATTTTAAAAAAAACTGAAATTTGAGCATAACTTTTTTTCCTTTTGGAATTTGAGGATTCTACAAATTTGCAAACAGGCCATTAGTCCCGGTTGGTGGCACCAACCGGTACTAAAGGTTAGACCTTTAGTCCCGGTTGGTGCCACCAACCGGGACTAATGGGCATCACACCCTTTAGTCCCGGTTCGTGGCATGAACCGGGACTAAAGGGCCCAGGTGAACCGAGACTAATGCCTTAGCCGCACGAACCGGGACTAATGCACCCATTGGTCCCGGTTCTGGACTGAACCGGGACTAATGGGGTTACCCGGCCTGGACCAAAGCCCCCTTTTTCTACTAGTGTTATAATAGATCTATTCATAAGCAATCTAACATCGTTCTTCTTCATAGTTTTTATGTGGGCATTACCACTTGGTATAGATTCGTCCTTGATACGATTACCGGTGAGACTTTCTTGATGTGTCCATCTTTGGATGCTTTTAATGCTATGGGAAATCTAGTGGGTTCACCACCTATCATTGTTAATGAAACAAATTTGACTCTCGAGCATGTTATGAGAAGATTAGATCTATACCTAATATTAAAGGACGGAGCCTTTCATAGTTCTCCATAAGTCATCTGTTTATATCCGTTGATTTTGTATCAACTACAAACATTAATGGGTGAGATTTAAAAGAACAGTTTTTTCTATACCCATTAGCCAAGGAAGAACACGTTGGAATGTTTTTTTTCTGACTCACCATGTTGGAATCCCTTTTCAATTCAAGATCGGCAATGCATATCCCAACGTGATCAAACCTAATAAACTTGACTAGAACTTACTTATACATATACAAATCCCCTGTTATACCTGGCCGGTCCATCTTTGTCACAGCGGCAGCGCCTCAGCAAGAGGTGACGAGGCTCATCGGAAGCACGGGAGCACGCTAATAGTTTCATACTTGTTTCCGTTAAAGCAAATGTCAAGTGTGTGTAGAGTTGTATCAGCGGTCGATAGAACTTGAGGGAATATTTGTTCTACCTTTCGCTCCTCATTGGGTTCAACACTTTATCGAAGAAGTCTACAAACGATCCCCTATATTTGTGGGTTATCACATTACTCCATTTTTCCATGAACGTAATACACTAGATGCATGCTAGATAGCGGTCGATGTGTGGAGTAATAAGAGTAAATGCAGAATCGTTTCGGTCTACTAATCTTGAACGTGATGCCTATATACATGATCATTGCCTTGGATATCGTCATGATTATTTGCTTTTCTATCAGTGCCTAGGATACCAAGCTGGAATGCTAGGCAATGATCTCGCATGGTTTCTCCAGTAAAACAATAATACCATTAAATGTAAGGAGCACTAAGCTTTTTGTTCAGTATCATGCAACTCTTTATTTCTCTTAAATTGCCTCAAGCACAAATAACTAAACGACATTGTAAAAACAAACCCAAATGATAAGTGCCACACGTGTGGCACGAAGGACTCCGGTCTTGATGTTTTTTACAACTGAAGTTGCCATTCGAAAAGAAAAAACAAACCCCCCAGAAAAAAAGAAACTTGCCATCCGAAAAGAAGTTTCCATGCTTGACAACTAAAGTTGACATCCTCCCATCACTAAACTCGCCATAAAAAACGATCGGAGTTGCCATGTGTTCGTTCCATACGCGTGGCACTTATCAGGGTCAAAAACAAATTGGGCGCAACTTTTGGGAAAATGTGTATGCGAGTATAGAGCGTAAGACAAAGACATGCAAGTATAGAAATAAGACAATGCATGTGCGGTATGTCCTTATGTGGCTTAACCCAACAATAAAAAAATAAGAAGTAAAATCAAGGCTGCGCGTATATATGCACTATGAAATCAAAACCTACAACTTCCGTGCACCAATGATTTGGGTAGAAATGAAAGGATATTCAAACAATGTCAGTGGTTTCTTCCATACCACAATTGAGCATCAAGCTTATAATTAGGCATGTTTCTCTCCATGGAGTGGTAATGGTACGTGGCTCTCTATGAGGTGTCACGCGCCGAGAAAAGGAAACAAATAATAATAAATATATAGACAGAGGGTTAAAGTAAAGTTGAGATGGACGGGGAGAATCATAGGAGGGGCGGGGGGCGTTTGGTGGATAGCGAATGTTGGTGCTCACCTCCGAAAAACAGAATGGGTCAGGAGGCGGAAGGATCTACGTTGCGACATGCTGATCGTTATGTAGCGGTTGAGATTTTTGTTTGGTCTGACATGTGTAGTTAAAAAACCGAAACAAAGAACTTTTTTACGCCAAGATTTTGGGAGCAGATGCGAAGTATGCCAAGCTAGATGATGATGTCGTCGAATTGTTACTTTACTACCAAATTAATTAAGAGGTAAAAAAATTTCCTTCAAATCTCAAGCAATCCTTCTAGTTTCTTCCCCTTAATTTCAATACAAAATCCATTTTTGAAATGGCAGATCTGGCTAGCTAGCACAGGAGCATAGACAAGCATAGACGAGACGATGATGGATGGAATCATGGATCAGGCGGCAGCGTTGGTTGGCCTGGGGACGTACTTGTAGAGCCAAATCTCACGTTGTCAGATGGAGATCTTGACGAGCCTCTCGCCGTTGAGCACGAGCTTCATGATCGCCTCTGTCTTGAAGATGATCCGGCCATACATGGGCATGTGGCCTCCCCTGGTCTTCTCCATCAGCACCCTCACCACACAGTCACCCCACTTCCTGCACCCATGCATGAAAACCATGAGACATGATCTAGTTCCAATCATCATGGATCATGCATGCAGATCCTAGTTGATCCATGTGTACAAATAAACATAATCAATAGATCGAGTAGTGTATGTCATCTCAGTGCACACTTACTCCCTAAAGTACTCGAAGATCTCCTCGCGGTGGAGGGCATTTCCCTTGGAGAAGGTGATGAACATGGAGCAGCAGTCCTCAGGCACGGCCACAGGCTGGGAGGTGTAGGGCGCCATGAGCTCCGGCGGGTTGACAATCAGCCCAGTCTCGGACCTCCGGAGCAGGGCGTGCAGGCGGTCGTCGAATACGAACTTGCCGGTACCGTCGAGGAAGTGGGCGCTCGGGCCGGTGGAAGGTTTAACGAGGTGCCAAAAATGGGCTAGCGGGAAACAGCTCTCTTTGAATCAGTTTATAACGCCAGCGTGTACATGTAGATGCTCTTCCTTCGTTGGCTGGTTTTACATCCTTTTTTGATTTTTAGTTCGTTTTACATCCTAAAATGTATACATATGTCGTTGCATAACAACTTTGGATGCGGCGCAGCACTTGTATATCCTTCTAAATTTGCACTACCTTTTTCTCGTACTGGTTAATTTTATACTCACCAGTGTTCACATGTTATACTTTTCTTTTCAATTTCATATACATATATAAAGCACATTGTGATTCGTTACTCTCTATATAAACTTTGTTATCGCTCTAGCTACCTTCCCCATATCCTCAACCGCAAGACATTCCGTCAATGGTGCAAGCGTCAAGTCGAGACACCACCGTTCCCCCATTAGATTGTAAGGTAGCTACAATGACAGAGCTTTGGCAGGGCCATCCCGGTCCACTGCCTCTTAGCTCAAGATTTTTCTTCTTCTGAATACCGCTTGTTAAATGGACTAAATCTTTACAAAAACACGTCCAATACTTGTTTTGCTTGCCCTCGTCCATTTATGGACCAAGATTATGGCCTAAGGGGGAGCTAAACCCGTCTGGCAATCATTGCCCGTGCAATAACCATGGTGTGGTTTAGTTTCATGGGACCTTGTATAAAATGTAAATTGGGCAGGCCCAGCAGCGAAAAGTGGATATCAGTATTCAAATAGTGAAAATTCTCAAATTTTGTGCATGCGGTGGGGCCCAAACATGGAACCTTTCTGATGGTGTCCTGAACTAGGCGGTACTCACCACGTCGTCTCCCGATCAGGTGGGTCAGGCCGAGGACTTCATGGTGGTTCACTAATTGTCTTCTTCGGGCAGCCCATTATGTATACAAGGAAGACTTCATAAAACTTAGCGTACAAGACGAGGACTCCTGTTATCCCAAGCCTTCGGTACATTATATAAACATAGGCCATACCAGTCAATAGATGATTACATTACAACTTACATCAACAATCTCGTGGTAGATACATGTACTCTATACTATCACACATACCAATACAATCAAGAGCAGGACGTAGGGTATATCTCTCTAGAGAGCCCGAACCTAGTTAAAATCCCATGTCCATGTTACCATCACTCCAAGACGTATAGCTTAGGACCCCAACCTCAAGATATGCCGGATTTAGCACTGACATTGGTGGCTCATATAGGTCCCTGTTGGCAGTCGCTGTGGTGCGATGGGAATTCAGATCAGCTCCAGTGGATCTATGCGTCGGAACCAAGCTTCATCATCGACATCGGCACCTTCCTTGCCGGCTCGACTGGTCACCTCAGCTTGACCGAGGATTGCACGCCGCGTCGGATCGTCAAGATTGGACAGGCGCTCTCGTCAACTTCAACTCTGATCTCCATCAAGATCATGGTTAAATCATCCAAGAAGCTCAGGGGCTCGGCATCAACATTGCCCTCGGGCGACTGTGCTGATTTTTTTGGACAGCGGATTTGCGTTCGCCGTCCCCGTCTCCTCGAACGTTGCTTTGACGATTGCTTTGGTGGAATTGTGCAAAACTGAGTCTACAACAACCCTGTAAAATTTCTCATATTCCGATGGAGGAATCTCCGGCAATCTGTGATACACCGGAGCCCTGTTGAACTGGACGGAAATCTGGACGAATTTGTGGTAAGGGGTACAGAGGCCAGCTCAAAAATATTGTGGAAGATCCAACTGTTCATAGGCAGCGGAATTCCTATGTCAGCCATCAATGACAATATAACTTCTATGCAAATATAGATAAACATAACTCATTACATTGTCTTTCTTGTCCAACATCAACTATTTGATCAAGTGTGAAAATATTCATTGAGGATTCGCAATCACAAAATATGTCCAACATAGTATATTTGTACGTGGAATTTCTCTTCCTTGTACTAATCTTTCATGAATTGTTCAAATGATCAATGTTGTGTTTGTTAAATTTCAATAGATTCTACTTCCTAAACCCAATGTGAAGACGCTACTTCCTATTAGATCAGCATATGAAATTGAATTGCAATGCTAGGGTACACAATAAAGAAAACGAAAACAGGATACTCATGCTATTCTTTATTATAGATACTCTCACAAAGGTATACAACGAAAACAAAAAGGAGCAATAGGACACATTACAATCTATTTCATACTACAACTTTACTAAACCACAATAATAGATAATAATAATGATAAAGGTTGTGATATGATACTAGGGCACCTCTCCCAAGCTTGGAAAAAGCCAATGGTGGTGCCCATACCGAAGTACTCAAGTTTCCTTCTTTGTTGATGGTGGTGGTGACAAAACAAGCTTGTTATCCTTCTTCCAAGTCATATGTTATCCATCAAGAAAAGATAAGGTGGTCTCCGGGATCTTGAAATTTGCAGCCAAACCCATCATCTTGAACTTGGTTTCATACTCATAGTTTTGATTATGCAGATCATAAATTTGAGGTTGGAGGTTTCCTACTTTCACGTGGAGGCAATCAATTGCCTCCCAAGTCTTGGCACTCTCCCACATCTGTTCACGAAGCAATTTTGTGCTCATGGTGTCGGTCGCATCTAGTCCATGCTCCACCAACCTCTGGCACTTGAAGAGTTCTTGGTCCACATCCCTGAGCCTAGCCTTTTCTTCTCCCTCCTTCTTGGGCCCTTCAAGATCCTTGATGTGCAACACCCCATCCCTATACTCCAAGGTTTTGGGATGCATCATAACCCCAGGGAGATAAGGGTTGATGACCTTCTCAAAGAACTAATCCTTTGGGAGCTTGGCGAGGACATAGTGATCTAGCTCCGGAAACCCTGGCAGAAACAAGGTTGAAACAAAAACAAGAGGAAAACTTGAGATACGTAGATTAAAACATCCGGGCGGAATTTATAGGAATTTGTTTCTGTGCAAAACAAGCATACAGGAAAGAGACGGAGTTCGGAAGGTGTACGAGGTCCCCACACGGCCACACCGCGCACCCTAGGGGGAGACACCAGGGTGTGTGGGCCCCTGGTGCACCCTAGGCTCCTTCTTTTTCCTAAAAATTATTAAATATTCCGAAACTGACAGATATATTATTATTTTATGAATTTTGAAAGTCAGTCTACTTAACGTACCACGTACCTATTTCTTTTACGGGGTTCTCGAAGCTTCATGGATAGTTTCTTCTATGCATTCTTCTGGTATAATTACTTGAATAAGGTCTGAATCTATGTTAATGGGATTACCTAGAGTATAATATTTTAATCTTTGCCCATTATCCACCTTCGGTTTACCTCCTTCGGCGTTATTGATCTTGATAGCTCTGGAATGGTGAACTTTTTCGATGATATATGGACCTTCCCACCTGGAAACAAGTTTGCCTGCAAAATGTCTAAAATGAGACTTGTACAAAAGAACTTTAACAACAATGTTGAAATGCCTTTCTAATTCCTTTTATCATGCAATATTTTATCTTTTTCTTTGAACAACTTGGCATTTTGATAAGCTTTTGTTCTCCACTCATCAAGAGAACTCATATTAAATAACCTCTTTTCTCAAACAAGTTTGAAATTATAGTTAAGTTATTTAATTGCCTAGCAGGATTTATGTTCTAGCTCAATTGGTAAATGGCATGCTTTTCCAGAAACCATTTTAAAAGGGGACATTCCCCTAGGATTTTTATAAGCAATTATATATGCCCAAACTGGATCATCTAGTTTCGTAGACCAATTCTTTCTAGAATTATTAACTGCCTTTTGTAAAATTAATTTAATTTCTCTATTAATTAGTTCAACTTTTGCAAGTTTAGCCGGTAAACAAGCACAATTAGATTCTATTTCAGCAGCTAAAACTGATTCTAACGTAGGGATTGGACTTTGCGAAAGAAAAAAAACAGATTTAAATACCCAAAAGCTCCGTTGATGAGCAAACAAGAGTATACCAATGATATAGAGAAAATGACATGCGGTTCCTTCCATATTCAGAAAGGACAAAGGACCAACAAGCTTAATTACACGGTGGTACATTGGGGGTGGGTGGGGGTATGTAAGCAGGTGGTCAATATCCAAATAGTGGAATCCGACGATCTATATCGTGACCTGGTTGACTGATGTATAACGATTCTACTTTTTATTCGGTCTGATATACAATGCATGCATGTGGGATATGTATGTGGCTTGATCCAATAGTTAAAAATTAAGAAGTATATATATAGGACAATCGTTTGTGGTTACTCCGACTTTTGTTTTGTACGTTTTATGTCGTATCTTTCAAAAATCGTTGGTGCACGAAAGTTGTAGGTTTTGATTTCACATTGCACCTTCAGACAATGGAAAATGCTTCTTCCATGCTCGCACGGGAGCAGCAAGCTTAATTAGGCATGCCTCGCTTCATAGAGCGGAAACTCTACGTGGCTCCCAGTGAGGTATCGTGTGCCAAAAAAAGACAAGCCATACCGAGAACTATATAGAGAGACTATTAAATCATGGATTTTTAACTTCACAGTACATTGCATTCCACTCGGGATTGTTCCGCATGGACATCCACATCTTGAGAAATTTGAATGATTGATTTTGTTCTAACCTATACATCTCTAGAGATTTGGAAACCAAGTCCTGGTTATATTGTCTAGTAGCTACGGATGCATCGTCGACCCTGGGCCACATGCCATCGATTAGCAGAATTTTCGAGCTCATCTTACCCCGACGGCGTTTGATTTGGATCGGTTGTCTTCTTCTATTATAGGCGGTATTTGCGTTATATTCTTCAGCGACTTGATTCTAGTAATCCCATGTAGTGTTTTCATTGCCAATAACAAAATCAGTGGGAACATTTAACCAAGTATTTACCTACTCAATTCATAAAATGTTGTTAGGCCAAGCTTTTCATGATATAGTAACTACTAATAATTAAACAAATGACTTACCAGGCATAAATTATCCTCTTCAGTCCATTGTAAGTGTATGTCTCCGATGTTGGCATGGCCGATATCCATTGAAAGATGTGATGTGTATGAACAAAAGCTTGTATCAGATTTGAGTAGGATTGTGCTTGTGTATGAGCACAAAATTTTGGGATGGGCGTGGAACTAGAACCTGCAACTAGGACTATATATAACGAGATAGCTTTACTGCATGCATGATTTAGTCAGCAGTGCATGCATGATTTAGTTAGGCCGATTTAACCGTGTATGATTGAAAGAATGTTTGAAGTAACTTGACATATATTTTTCTAACTTTATCTCACCGTGCTTTCAGGTTTTAAGATTGCGATCTTTGTCCCTGTTGGACCAGCTTGTCAACCACGAGTATTTCATTTTTACACATTTATTTTGTATCAATTCAATTTTATTTTAGGTATTCAGGTTTCATGCAGATTTATAATAGATAAATAAGCTCTATGGTTTATTGTACATTATTGTTGTGCGTGAAGAGGAAAGAAAATGATTATTTGTCCATCTGCAAAAGGAAATCAGCTGAGTTAGTTCAGTAGAGCTGGTTTTTAGTACAACGACAAGCTGAGTTAGTTGAGCAGTTGCCGATTTGTAGCGCTCTAGGTAGCGCCCGCTGCCAGATTCGAACCGAGAAAAAGGCTCGCGTGCAAAAAATAGGCAAAGCACTCGGCGACTGGCTCGACATCAATGCCAGCTCAAATCCTGGATGATGGGGGGGGGGGGGGGGGGGGGGGGGGGGGGGTTGACCAAATCGGACTAAGCGCCCCCGTTGTTCATGTTGTACATGGCCTAATAGTAGAAAGGATCTACGACATGGTTGTGCTTTTTT
>NW_024111887.1:0-14416 GCF_003073215.2 Triticum urartu | reverse complement strand
GGTACATCCAATTCCCAGAAGTTTCAAACCTGTAAATATTGAATCATACGACGGCACAACAGATCCCGCAGTATGGATTGAGGATTTCCTCCTCCACATCCACATGGCCCCGCGGCGATTGCTTACACGCCATCAAATACCTCCCACTAAAGCTCAAAGGACCAGCGCGACATTGTCTTAATAGCTTGCCAGCGGACTCCAAACTGTTGGAAGATCTGGAGCGCATTCCTCGACAACTTTCAGGGCACTTATGTGCGACCACCAGACGCCGATGACTTGAGCCACATAATTCAGCAGCCAGAAGAGTCGCTAGGCAATTCTGACTCGGTTCCTTACAAGAAATCAAATCGTCGACTGTCTGATGCGGAGGCCTTAGCAGCTTTCAAGCACACACATCCGAGAACGAGTGGCTAGCCCGGCACCTTGGTCAGGAAAGCCAAAATCTATGGCAGCTCTCACGATGCTCATCACCCGTTTTGTGCGGGAGAGACAGCTGGCTGGCTCACAGTAAATAACATATCAAAGAACCATGGTACCTCATATACCAAGGACGACAGTAGCAGGTCTCGTCGCAACAAGCATAAGAGCCACATTAACAGCGAAAATACTGAGGATACAACAGTCAATGCCGGATTCAAAGGCTCTAAACCCAGTCAGTGGAAAAAGCCATTCAAACAAAGTACGTTGGGTCCGTCCAGCTTGGACCGTATACTCGACCGCTCGTGTCAAATACACGGCACCCCAGACAAGCCAGCCAATCACACCAACAGGGATTGTTGGGTGTTCAAGCAGGCCGGCAAGTTAATTGCCGAAAACAAGGACAAGGGGCCGCATAGCGACGACGAGGAGGAGCCCCGGCAGCCACACACTGGAGGACAGAAGAGGTTTCCCCCGCGAGTGCGGACGGTGAACATGATATACGCAACCCACATCCCCAAGAGGGAGCGGAAGCGTGCGCTCAGGGGCATATATGCGTTGGAGCCAGTCGCCCCAAAGTTCAACCCTTGGTCCTCCTGTCCGATCACCTTCGATCGCAGGGACCACCCCACTAGTATCCGTCATGGCGGATTCGCCGCACTGGTCCTAGACTCAATCATCGATGGATTTCACCTCACTCGAGTCCTTATGGACGGCGGCAGCAGCCTGAACATGCTTTATCAGGACACAGTGCGCAAAATGGGTATAGACCCCTCAAGGATCAAACCCACAAAAACGACATTTAAGGGCGTCATTCCAGGCATAGAGGCCCATTGCACAGGCTCAATCACACTGGAAGTGGTCTTCGGATCCCCGGATAACTTCTGAAGCGAAGAGTTAATCTTCGATATAGTCCCGTTCCGCAGTGGTTATCACGCGCTGCTCGAGCGAACTGCATTTGCTAGATTCAATGCGGTACCGCATTATGCATACCTCAAGATCAAGATGCCAGGACCTCGCGAAGTTACTACAGTCAATGGAAACACAGAGCGCTCTCTCCGAACAGAGGAGCACACCGCGGCCCTCGCAGCAGAAGCGCAAAGCAGCCTCTCAAGGCAATCAACCAGTTCGGCGTTTCAAAGCCCGGACACCTTCAAGCGCGCCCGGGGCAATCGATAAATAGACCGCCTGGCGCGATCTAAGCTCGTGTAGCAATATAGCGGCCACCCCAATCCCAGCCCAACAGCGATATTCGTGCCGTGCGTACATAATTATGCATTAAAAATACCATGGGCACAGGTGGGGAGGGGGGCACAACTGCGGCACGCCCCAAAACGCGACCTAAACCGCACTAGGGGCTTCCCGTTTGGTTATTTTTCTTTTTCTTTCAGGACGTTAATCTCTGGAAACACTGTCCGGCAACACTATTGCCGAACACATGATGCAGCAACCAAGGAGGCAGACAACTACGTTATACAATGGAATTCCCAGGTTGATTACAGATTTCATATCATTCCTCAGCCCGCCCTTGGAAGGGACATAGTCCTACTCTTTGCTTATCGCACTATCTGTATCACTCTGCTTTAACGCAATTTTTCAATAAACAATGCATGTCATTACGACTATTATTGCATTCTTGTTATATATATATATCTATGTGTTCATCAATGACGCCTTGCAACCGTACACTCTGGTACGGCCAATATACCAGGGGCTTACGTACCCCACAATGCGGTGTGAAAAGTCTGAACACTTTCACAAGTGCGGTGCCCCGAACTTATAGCACTATATGCATCAGCTCCGAATCATGTCTTTGGTCAAATGTTGGGTTTGCCCGGCTCCTATGTTTTGGTACCTTACGTTTCGCTCTATCGGCTAAGGTAGCTCTAGGAGAACTACTGCGATTGGGCCCCAGTTCTGCCGGGCTGAGCACCTCAGTAGAGAAAGCTAAAATTGACTGTCATGATAAGGCGAGAGACTGGTCGCTGTTCGGCGAGGTTTTTCGAGTCCCTAAAGACTTATGCTGCTTAGGGCGAGGGTCCGGCCTTGTCCGGCTTACAGGCGTGTATCGCGCCCCGAATTCGGCCTTCCGAATACCAGGGGCTTCGCCGAAATTTAAAATTATAGAATTCTATGGCTAAGTGAGAGTGATAAAGCATTATTAGTCCGGTTGCCTTGTTCGTTGTGCTGAGCACCTCCCTCGAAGGACCCAAACATGGGAACAAGAGTGCTCAGGTTTATCTCGAACACCCCAGCACTCGTGGCATGGGGGCAGAAGCCAAGGACAAGCCATCTCTCAGATTGGATAAACAGCCAAACAGAAGGTAATATTTTAAATTCTAACAAGCGTTGCATAGCGCATATGAAACAAGTTTTCATACATATAGGATAAAACGAGCAAGTCTCATTCAAATATTACATCTTTTGAACACTCATCCGCGATAAGACGGGCACCCGGTAGAACACCCTCGTAGTATATCTCGGGGTGGCGGTGCTCCTTGCCCTCCGGCGGCCCCTCCTTGATCAGCTTCACGGCATCTAGCTTGACCCACTGCATTTTTACACGGGCGAAAGCTCGGCGTGCACCTTCAATGCAGACAGATCGCTTGACGACCTCCAGCCGTGGGCAGGCATCCACAAGCCGCCTCACCAGGCCAAAGAAGCTGTTCGGAAGGGCGTCACCAGGCCACAACCAGACTATAAAGCTCTTCATGGCCTGATCGGCCGCCTTATGTAGCTCGACCATCTGCTTCAGCTGGTCGCTCATCGACACCGGATGTTCGGCCTCAGCATACTAAGACCAGAACAGCTTCTCCGTCGAGCTTCCGTCCTCGGCCTGGTAAAATTGTGCAGCATCGGACACACTGCGGGGCAAATCTGTGAATGCTCCTGAAGAGCTCTGGATCCGGGTAAGTAATCGATAATTTACTTTTACATGCTTGCTTTGCATATAGAAAGCCTTACCCACCGCTATCTTCTTCATTGCGTCGATCTCCTAGAGGGCCTTCTGGGCCTCGGCCTTGGCACTCTTTGCGCTCTCAAGGGCCGCGGCAAGCTCAGACTCTCGCGTCTTTGAGTCAAGCTCCAACGCCTCGTGCTTTATCACGAGAGCCTGGAGCTCTTGCTGCACCTCGCCCACCCGAGCCTCATGCTTCTCTCGCTCGGTGCGCTCCTTGGCCGCTGTATCTTCGGCCTTGGTTAGCGCTTGCTTCAGGGTCGCCACCTCGGTCATGGCCCCTGACAAACATACGATGATCCTGTCATTTTGCAATCGTGTCGTTTTTTATATATACATATCTATAGACGGGGTATTACTTACCCTTGTTCTCCTCGAGCTGCCTTTTGGCAAGGCCGAGCTCTTTCTTGGACCCCTCGAGGTCCTGCTTCAGTACGGCGACCTCCGCAGTTAGTGCAGCGGATGCCAGCAGCGAAGCCTGCATATGCATATTGACATACTTATATTAGACTCCTGCGATATTATTTGATCCTTTGTTCGGCTTTTCTTTGTGAACACCGAACAAAGCATCAGGGGCTACTGTCTATGCGGTAATATTTCTACTACATTTTAAACACACTTACCTCAAAGCCTGTTAGAAGGCTGGCACAGGCTTCAGTCAATCCGCTCTTGGTGGACTGAACCTTCTGGATCACCGCACTCATGATAGTGCGGTGCTCCTCGTCGATGGAAGCGCTGCGAAGTGCTTCCAGCAGATTGTCCGGTGCCTCTGGATGGACAGAGGTCACCGGCACAGGCGTTTTGCCCCTCTTAGAAGGACGCCGCCTGCCCGAGTCCGGAACCGCTGGAGGGTCCGGCACGGTGTTCGGCTGAGGGCCGAACTCGGAGCTCTCGGGGGCCCCGTCCCTGCGGCTCTCGGAGTCCGGAAGGTCGCCTTGAGGCACCTACAGGACCGTCCCCTCTTGATCCGGTGCCTCTTGAGACAACACCTCGGCATCGTCGGCAGGATGAGGGGAGGTGGCGGTCGGGACTGGATCACTATCCATGTCCGACGAGCCCAGGAAGCCGTCCGATGATACCTCGATATTGGCTCACGGAGGCTTGCATAATTATGTTCGGCGATTAGGGAAAGCAGTGCGACAAAGGAATCCTATGGGTTACTTTGGTATCCGAATACTTACGATCTCCCCGGGGGCTTGGCCCTGGGCAACCACTCGTCTTCGCCTTCGTCGGCGGCGGTGGAGCTGTCCGGAAGGAGAGTCCTTCCCTTCTTGGACCCTTCGCCCCCCCAGTTGGAGCGGCCTTCCTTTTTCTATCTCCCCCAGTCGGTGGGGGAGCATCTTCTTCTTCTTCCTCGTCTTCGGGGGAAGAGTGCGCCGCAGAGTCATCGGACGGTGAGTCCGACGACGCCTGGTGTCAGGAATTCTTTCAAGCTCCCTTGGCCTTCTTGGTCTTCTCCGGCACCTTATAAGGGGCCGGAGTCAACATCTTCGCCAGAAGAGCGTCTGCGGGGCCTTCGGGCAAAGTAGCCGGACAGCCGATCTGTTCGGCCATCTTCTGCCAGTCTTGTCAAAGGTACGGGAGTTTAGATCCCGCATAGAGTCAATCTATATAAAAAAAATAAGTATCCTGTGAAAGGTAAAGAAGCTTACCGCACTGGCTTGGCGCTTTGCGCTGAATCCGCGATCCTCAGTAATAGGGGGAGGAACCTCAGCACTTTTGAATAGCACCCTCCAGGCGTCTTCATGAGTCGTGTCGAAGAGCCTGTTCAGAGTCCGGTGTTGCGCCGGATTGAACTCCCACAAGGTGAACTCCCGTTGTTGGCACGGGAGTATCCGGCGGATGAGCATAACCTGGACTATGTTGACAAGCTTGAGCTTCTTGTCCACCATGTTTTGAATACATGTTTGGAGTCCGGTCAGCTCTTTCGAACTACCCAGGACAGGCCCTTCTCTTTCCAGGAGGTGAGCCGCATGGGGATGCCAGATCGGAACTCGGGGGCCGCTACCCATGCGGGGTCGCGCGGCTCGGTGATATAGAACCACCCCGATTGCCACCCCTTTATGGTTTCCACAAAGGAGCCTGAGGGAGTCCAGGATTAGGGGGGTGTCCGGATGGCCGGACTATACCTTCAGCCGGACTCCTGGACTATGAAGATACAAGATTGAAGATTCCGTCCCGTGTCTGGAAAGGACTTTCCTTGGCGTGGAAGGCAAGCTTGGCGATACGGATATGCAGATCTCCTACCATTGTAACCGACTCTATGTAACCCTAACCCTACCGGTGTCTATATAAACCGGAGGGTTTTAGTCCGTAGGACAACATACACATCAACAATCATACCATAGGCTAGCTTCTAGGGTTTAGCCTCCTCGATCTCGTGGTAGATCTACTCTTGTACTACCCATATCATCAATATTAATCAAGCAGGACGTAGGGTTTTACCTCCATCGAGAGGGCCCGAACCTGGGTAAAACTCGTGTCCCTTGTCTCCTGTTACCATCCGGCCTAGACGCACAGTTCGGGACCCCCTACCCGAGATCCGCCGGTTTTGACACCGACATTGGTGCTTTCATTGAGAGTTCCTCTGTGTCGTCGCCGTCAGGCTCGATGGCTCCTACGATCATCAATAGCGATGCAGTCCAGGGTGAGACCTTCCTCCCCGGACAGATCTTCGTCTTCGGCGGCTTCGCACTGCGGGCCAATTCACTTGGCCATCTGGAGCAGATCGAAAGCTACGCCCCTGGCCGTCAGGTCAGATTTGGAAGTTTAAACTACACGGCTGACATCCGCGGGGACTTGATCTTCGACGGATTCGAGCCACTCGAGCGCGCCGCACTGTCACGACGAGCATGATCTAGCTCTGCCGCCGAACAGTGCCCTGGAGGCCGCACCCGCATCGGCTCGACCCTTAATTCGGAGCCAACTGCGCCGATCGAGGATGGGCGTTGGACGCCACCTCGGGGGCTGCGACCCAACGGCGATTGAGCCAAACACCAGCCCCGTACTCTGCGAGACTCGTGACTCCAAGGAGCCGGACTCCTCCCGGACTCCGAACCCTCCACGCCCCTGCCAATCGAATCCGATTGGGCGCCGATTATGGAGTTCACTGCCGCGGACATCTTTCAGCACTCACCTTTGGGCGATATCCTGAAGTCATTGAAGTCTCTCTTTATCAGGAGAGCCCTGGCCGGACTATGGCCAGCGAGATTGGGATGCGGACGATGAAGAAATTCAATGCCCACCCACCACCCACTTTGTAGCCACTGTCGATGATTTAACCGACATGCTCGACTTCGACTCTGGAGACATCGACGGTATGGACGCCGATGAAGGAGACGATGAAGAACCAGCGCCTATTGGGCCCTGGAACGCCACTCGTCATATGACGTATACATGGTGGACGCACCAAAAGATGACGACGAGGAGCGGAAGGACGCACCGAAGGCTTGTTCCCTCGAAAAGCAGTCAAAGCGGCGACGCAAGCGCCGCCCCAAATCCTGCCTCGACAGAAATAGCGATCACACAGACCCAGCGCTGGAGCAGGGCGAACCGCTGCCGGACAATGGCAATCCGGATAATCAAACCGAACAAACAAATCCTATCAAGGATAATGGTCCGGACGACATAACGCCGGACAGGCACCCGGAGCAGCAGACTGCCCGTAAAAGGCTTGTTGCCACCGCGAGGAGTCTGAAAAAGCAGAAGCAAAGGCTCAAGGCCGCGCAAGACACACTCCAAATCAGATGGAGTAAAATACTCAACACTGCAGCAAGGTACGGCGACAATCGCCCCTCCAAGAGCTACCCAAAGCGGAAGCTGCTACCCGAATTCGATGAGGAGGCCTCAGACCCCCACAACCAAATATCAAAGCAGCCACCTGGTCGGATAGACGACCCCTCTACCAACACAGAGCGGCATACAACGCCGCTCACAATACAACACGCGACCCATGCGAGGGCTCGCACCCAAAGGACGGTGCAACAAGATCCATCTATGGACCACGCAAGCGCGCCCCAGCATACAATGCAACACAACAAACATCCGAACAACGCGGTACACCCAGCTACAGGGGTGCCGCACACCCCCTATGTTTCACCGATGAGGTGCTGGACCATGAATTTCCAGAGGGATTCAAGCCCGTAAACATAGAGGCATACGACGGAACAACAGACCCTGGGGTCTGGATTGAGGACTACATCCTTCATATCCATATGGCTCGAGGAGATGATCTCCACGCCATCAAGTACTTACCCCTCAAGCTCAAAGGGCCAGCTCGTCACTGGCTCAAAGGCCTCCCCGAAAGCTCCATTGGAAGTTGGGAAGAGCTCGAAGACGCCTTTCGGGCAAATTTTCAAGGGACTTATGTCCGACCTCCGGATGCGGACGATTTGAGTCATATAACTCAACAGCCCGGAGAGTCAGCCCGAAAGCTTTGGAACAGGTTTCTTACTAAAAAGAACCAGATTGTCGACTGTCCGGACGCCGAAGCCTTGGCAGCTTTCAAGCATAGCGTCCGTGACGAATGGCTTGCCAGACACCTCGGCCAAAATAAGCCGAGAACGATGGCCGCATTAACAAACCTCATGACCCGCTTTTGCGCGGGTGAGGACAGCTGGCTAGCCAGATGCAGCACCAGCGACCCCAGTACATCTGAAGTTAGAGATGGAAACGGGAAATCACGGCGCAACAGCAATAACAAACGCCGGAATAAAGAAGACAACACGAAGGGCACGGCAGTAAATGCCGGATTCAAAAGCTCTCGGCCAGGTCAAAAGCCGCCCCCTAAAGGCACCAGGGATGAATTGTCCAGCCTCAACAAAATTCTGGACCAAGTATGTCAGATTCATAGTACCCCTGGTAAACCTGCTAATCATACCCACAGAGAATGTTGGGTCTTCAAGCAGTCCGGCAAGCTCAACGCCGTACACAAGGGGGAGGATACACCAAGTGAAGACGAGGACGAGCCCCCAAGCAAGACACGGGGGAACAAAAGAAATTTCCACCAGAAGTCAAAACAGTAAACGTGTTACACGTAATCAAGGGAAAAAACAACGCGGCACTCCCAGGAAAATATACCCAAGTGCCTGTCACCACGAAGTCCTGCCACTGGTCATCTCAACCGATCACTTTCGACCATCGCGATTACTCAGCAAGTATCCGACACGCAGGATGGGCTGCCCTGGTATTAGACCCAGTAATTGGCGGATATCACTTCACAAGAGTCTTGATGGACGGCGGCAGTAGCCTAAACCTAATATATCAGGATACAATCCGCGGGATGGGGTTAGACCCAACACAAATTCGCCATAGCAATACTACCTTTAAAGGAGTAACGCCAGGCCCAGGGGCTCGTTGTACGGGCTCCCTCCTACTACAAGTTATATTCGGCTCCCCCGATAACTTCCGTCGCGAGCATTTAACTTTCCACATCGCTCCGTTTCAAAGTGGCTATCAAGCACTGCTCGGACGTGAAGCTTTCGCTCGCTTTAATGCAATACCACACTACGCCTCCCTCACACTCAAGATGCCCGGTCCACGTGGCATCATTACAGTGCACGGAAATATCAAGCGATCTCTGCGCGCCGAAGAGAGTGAGGCTGCCTTGGCCGCCGCACACTAAAGGCGCCCGGACAAACGAAAGCATCCAATAGGTCGTCAAGACCTCAGATACAACTAATCAAGTCCGGCGCCGCTATTTATACGGAAATAAGTGGTCACACCCCTATTTGTCAATACAAGGGGCTCAACGCGCGCAGACAAGTGGCAATTTCTTATCATCTTGAATTATACATGGTTTCTTTAAAAACTATCCTTTTGCACGACAACTTTTTCACTTAACTTCCTCTCTTTTACAGACGATCATCGTGCTACACCCGTCCAGGATACGGCACAACGGAGACACAGGCGCAGACGTGCAGCAGGGACCCGCTCCAAGGATTCTTTTTAGATTAAGACCCTGCGTAAACCTTTTTTACTGTCTCTTGTTGATACATATCCACCGTTGAGAAGGATGCTGACGTCTTGGCATGTGGCCACGCCAGAACAATGCACGTACCTGGACACAGGGGCTTCTTACAAAGGCCACTATTTAGGCCCGGTTTATACCACAAAGACCGAATACCTTAGGGAGTGTTCGGCGTCGCGAGTTTGGCCCTATATGCATCAGCTCCGAATCATTGTCTTTGGTCAAATGTTGGGTTTGCCCGGCTCCTGTGTTTTGGTGCCTTACGTTCCGCTTTACCGGCTAAGGTAGCACCAGGAGAACTACTGCGATTGTGCCCTGGTTCATCCGGACGAGCACCTCAGTAGAGAAAGCCGAAAACTGACTGTCATGATATAGCGTGAGACTGGTCAACCACTCGATGACCTGTGGGAATGTTAGAATTCCTCCGCCTTAACGAAGGGCCGTTTTCCGGCCAGGCATGTACGCACCCCACCCCGTCGGGAGAGTGCGGAGCCACCAGGGGCTATCTAGTAGCCCCACTGTCAAACTCCTATGGCTAAGTGAAAGTGCTAAAGCATTATAGTCCGGTTGCCTCGCTCGCTCCGCTATCACCTCCTTAATAGGACCAAGACGTTGGGTTAAGTGTGAACGCGTGTTTTTGCGAGCACCTCCGCATTATATGCGTGGGGGTTGAAGCCGACGACTGCAATCTTTCAGGTTATACACATGTATACATAAACGGCCGCCCAGGAGGCATCATATTACTTTCAGGCAAAAGTATAAAAATAGCCTTATAAAAATTTATAAAAGCATTTCGCTTACAATGAGATTACATATCACTCAAACATAATATTTTTTGAGCACTGGGTCTCTATCAAACGGGCACCCTCAAGAACTTCTTCAAAGTAGTGCTCAGCAGCCTTTCGACCTATAGCCGAATCCCGCGCTGCAACATTGGTAGCATCCATCTCCGCCCAGTATGCCTTAACACGGGCAAAGGCCATCGTGCGCCCTCTATGCACGCCGACCTCCATCGCATTAATGCGCGGCACCACGTCAAGGACTGCTGCACCAAGCTGAAATAGCTGTTCGGTTTTGACCTTTCGGCCATAGCTGATCCACAACAGACCTCATGGAGAGTCCGGACAACCTATTTAGTTCGGCCCATTCGGCTAATTGGTCAGTCAATGAAAGTGGACGCTCGGAGAATGGAATTGTCTCCAAAACAGCTGGTCTACTTCACGGTCCGTCTGACCCTGGAAGTACTTGGCCGCATCGGCAGCGCTCGCCGCCAAATCCATATACACATCCTCCGAACTCCACAGCCGATCCAGAGGGGCATACCGTGGATCTCCGAATTCCTCCGCAACATAAAGGATTTCCCAGCTACAATATCCCCGGCTTCCCGCAGCTCCTCCTTCTTTGCCCTCATAGCAGAGCGGAGGATCCTTTTTCGTCGCAGCAGCCTTCTCAAGGTCCGATGCCTTCGCTTGGTTTTCCTTTTCAAGAACCCGGCAACGGTCGGCGGCGGCTTTTAATTCTATAGCCATCTTGGCCATCTTGTCTCGGCTCTCGCCATGCGCGGCCTTCTCGGCTTGCAACTCTTCGGCCGCCTTCAGCAGCCGCATTACCCAACCTCGCTTGTTCCTTGGCTCGGGCAAGTTCTGCCCGCAAGGCTTCAACAGTGGCAGCTCCATCTGCAGTCACAACATATTAAAGATACTGGCATCATGCTGCTCTTTACTATGTGGCGTTTACCAGATAATGACACTTACCCTGTGCCTCGTCAAGCCTTTTGTTAACAAGCTCGATGTCGGCGTCTGCCGCATCCAACTGCCTTTCTAAATGGGCAAACTCGCTAGTCCGGCTAGCCACCGGAGCTTCCATCACCTGCACATAGAGGCAGTATGGTTATTACCTGGGAATATGATCCTCTGTTGCATCGTCGTTTCCGACGACAACCAGAGTCTCAGGGGCTACTATCTACACAGGGCACACCTAGCATGTGCAGGACTATCATACATTCTTTTACGTACCTCAAAGCCTGTCAGTAGACTCATAAAAGCTTCATGCAATCCGCTTTCGGCGGACGATATTCTCTCCATCACCGTATTCATCAGCACACGGTGTTCATCTGAGATGGCCGCTCGCCCCACCAACTCCCTCAGAACATCGATCGCACACTAGACGGTGCCGGACTCTTTTGTCTGCTCTCTTCGGGAGCCGGACACTGGGAGCTTCGGGGGTCAATGGGATTATCTTCTGGCCTCACCGGACTCGGAGAGGCCCTCCGCGACGACACTTCAGGGTCGCCCGCTCGGAGCGGAGGAGTCCGGAGGAGGCGTTTCGCTCTCCATCATCTCTGGAAGAAGATCCCCCGAAGACGAGCTCATTTGAGAGGGGCTAAGGCCCGAACTGCAAAAATATATGCGGTGGTTATTTTCTCAGAAGAAAAAGATGGCATATCTGTACTATTAAAGTATTTCGGGTCACTTACGACTCGGGAGAATTGATCCCCCCGCGGACTTTGTGCGGCAACAGCGCCCCCCAAGGTAGGACCCTCTGTGGGAGACTTCTTCTCCCGTTTGGAAGCTTCGGCTTCCGAATCCCCGGGCGCAGTCCTTTTCCTCTTCTGGTCGTCTTCCTTCATGGAGACGCTCGCTCCCTCGGCTAGAATGGGCAGCGTTGGGGGCCCGCGTCCGCCCGCATTATCCTCCACAGTATCTTCCTTCAAGGGCTCCGGGCAAGGTGCGGTCTGGAGCATCTTTTCCAATACCGGATTTTCCAAACCCTCAGGGAGGGGGGCCGAACACCGAATCAACTTCGCCTTTGTTAGCCAGTCCTGGTCAAAAAGCGAACTCTCAGAAATAACTTCGTAACAAAGGAGAGATAGTATGTTCGGCCGGAAGATGCCTTACCTGTTCGGCGGCGCGGTTACTACTCAGGCCCACGTCCTCGGTGATTTCCGGACACTCCACCTGAGGTCCGAAGAATGACTTGTACATCTCCTCGTGCGTCAGGCCGAGAAAATTTTGAATGACGCGGTCCCTCGGGATTGAACTCCACAGGCGAAGAGGCCGGCGTTTGCAGTATAGGACGTCCTTGGCTGGACCCCAGCTCAGACCTCTGCTGATCCATGACATCAGCTGTGGTGGAGGGCCCGAGCGGAAAACAGGGGGGCCGCCCACTTGGCACTTCTAGGAGCCGTGATGTAGAACCACTCCTGTTGCCACAATTCAGACACCTCTGGGATGGAACCTTTGGGCCACGGAGCTCCCGTCATCTTGCGTATTGAGGCACCTCCACACGCTGCATGTTGCCCCTCGATCATCTTCGGCTTCACTTCAAAGGTCTTGAGCCATAGGCCAAAGTGAGGGGTAACCCGGAGGAAGGCCTCGCACACGACAATAAATGTCGTGATATGAAGAAAGGAGTCCGGAGCTAGATCATGAAAGTCTAGCCCGTAGTAAAACATCAAACCCCTGACGAAAGGATCCAGAGCAAGGCCTAGACCTCGGAGGAAGTGGGAGACGAACATGATGTTCTCGTTGGGTTCGGGGGTGGGAACGGCCTGCCCTCGGGGAGGCAGCCGATGCAAAATCTCGGCGGTCAGATATCTGGCCTCCCTCAACTTTTTGATGTCTTCTTCCGTGACGGAGGAAGGCACCCATCGGCCTTGAAGGCTAGATCCGGACATGACTGAAGGTTCGGAGCACCTGACCTGAACTTGGGCGTTTGAGCTTGAGGTGGGGGAAGGATTCGATTGAGCACGGGAGGGAAAAATAAAAGCCTTGTCCCCTTTATAAAGAGGGTGAATATCAAGCGTCCTCTCCGTGTCCGTTTGGACTTGCCTATAATCTAGGAGTCCTAGAAGCGGTTGGGTTACCCACGCCCGTATTGATGAGAATCCCGGATAAGGGGACACGATCTCTGCTTTAACAAGACGTGCCAAGGAAACCGCCTCGCATGACGCGCTGAGGTGGGATAATGAAACGACTCGGATAAAGGCTTGGCCGTGGTGTGTCACGCTACGGAATACGTCAGCAGATTAGATTGGTGTAAATATTATTCTCTCTATGGCAATATGTGGAAACTTATTTTGCAGAGCCGGACACTATCTTTGTGTTCAAAATCTTCTATGAAGTACTTGGAGGAGGAACCCGCCTTGCAATGCCGAAGACAATCTGTGCGCCGGACTCGTCGTCATTGAAGCCTGGTTCAGGGGCTACTGAGGGAGTCCTGGATTAGGGGGTGTTCGGATAGCCGGACTATACCTTCAGCCGGACTCCAGGACTATGAAGATACAAGATAAAGACTCCGTCCCGTGGTCCCGGAAGGGACTTTCCTTGGCGTGAAGGCAAGCTTGGCGATAACGGATATGTAGATCTCCTACCATTATAACCGACTTCGTGTAACCCTAACCTCTCCGGTGGTCTATATAAACCGCAGGTTTTAGTTCGTAGGACAACATACACAACAACAAATCATACATAGGCTTAGCTTCTAGGGTTTAGCCTCTTCCGATCTCGTGGTAGATCTACTCTTGTACTAACCCATATCATCAATATTAATCAAGCAGGACGTAGGGTTTTACTCCATCGAGAGGGCCCGAACCTGGGTAAAACTTTCGTGTCCCTTGCCTCCTGTTACCATCCGCCTAGACGCACAGTTCGGGACCCCTACCCGAGAATCCCGCCGGTTTTGACACCGACACTTGTTGTGAGTCTTGCGCTCAGTTTCTTCAATGATAGCAACGGGGTGCTCACGATAAGAAAGGTCTTCTTGGAGATCAATGTCTTCGAAGTTGACGTGCGGTCAGGGGTCTTGAAGCACTTGCGGAGTTGAGACACGTGAAACACGTCGTGCACGTTTGCAAAGTTGGAGGGAAGCTCAAGTTGATAGGCGAGATCGCCTCTCTTGCTGACGATCTTGAAAGGACCCACGTATCTAGGGGCAAGCTTCCCTTTGATACCGAAGCGACGAGTACCTTTCATTGGAGAGACGCGGAGGTAAACATGGTCTCCGATCTCGAAAGCCAAATCACGATGCTTACTATCATAGTAGCTCTTCTGGCGCGATTGCGCTGCTTTGAGTTA
>NW_024111886.1:0-9934 GCF_003073215.2 Triticum urartu | reverse complement strand
CATTCTTCATGTCTCGACCATTTCGAGACTCCTCGTCATGTCCGATCACATCCGGGACTCCGAAACCTTCGGTACATCAAAACACATAAACTCATAATATAACGTCATCGAACATTAAGCGTGCGGACCCTACGGGTTCGAGAACTATGTAGACATGACCGAGACACGTCTCCGGTCAATAACCAATAGCGGAACCTGGATGCTCATATTGGCTCCTACATATTCTACGAAGATCTTTATCGGTCAGACCGCATAACAACATACCTTGTTCCCTTTGTCATCGGTATGTTACTTGCCCGAGATTCGATCGTCGGTATCTCAATACCTAGTTCAATCTCGTTACCGGCAAGTCTCTTTACTCTCTGTAATACATCATCCGCAACTAACTCATTAGTTGCAATGCTTGCAAGGCTTAAGTGATGTGCATTACCGAGAGGGCCCAGAGATACCTCTCCGACAATCGGAGTGACAAATCCTAACTCGAAATACGCCAACCCAACAAGTACCTTCGGAGACACCTGTAGAGCACCTTTATAATCACCCAGTTACGTTGTGACGTTTGGTACACACAAAGTGTTCCTCCGGTAAACGGGAGTTGCATAATCTCATAGTCATAGGAACATGTATAAGTCATGAAGAAAGCAATAACAACATACTAAACGATCAGTGCTAAGCTAACGGAATGGGTCAAGTCAATCACATCATTCTCCTAATGATGTGATCCCGTTAATCAAATGACAACTCATGTCTATGGCTAGGAAACATAACCATCTTTGATCAACGAGCTAGTCAAGTAGAGGCATACTAGTGACACTCTGTTTGTCTATGTATTCACACATGTATTATGTTTCCGGTTAATACAATTCTAGCATGAATAAGAAACATTTATCATGATATAAGGAAATAAATAATAACTTTATTATTGCCTCTAGGGCATATTTCCTTCAGTCTCCCACTTGCACTAGAGTCAATAATCTAGATTACACAGTAATGATTCTAACACCCATGGAGCCTTGGTGCTGATCATGTTTTGCTCGTGGAAGAGGCTTAGTCAACAGGTCTGCAACATTCAGATCCGTATGTATCTTGCAAATCTCTATGTCTCCCACCTGGACTAGATCCCGGATGGAATTGAAGCGTCTCTTGATGTGCTTGGTTCTCTTGTGAAATCTGGATTCCGCCAAGGCAATTGCTCCAGTATTGTCACAAAAGATTTTCATTGGACCCGATGCACTAGGTATGACACCTAGATCGGATATGAACTCCTTCATCCAGACTCCTTCATTTGCTGCTTCCGAAGCAGCTATGTACTCCGCTTCACATGTAGATCCCGCCACGACGCTTTGTTTAGAACTGCACCAACTGACAGCTCCACCGTTCAATAAACATATCCGGTTTGCGATTTAGAATCGTCCGGATCAGTGTCAAAGCTTGCATCAACGTAACCATTTACGATGAGCTCTTTGTCACCCCCATAAACGAGAAACATATCCTTAGTCCTTTTCAGGTATTTCAGGATGTTCTTGACCGCTGTCCAGTGATCCACTCCTGGATTACTTTGGTACCTCCCTGCTAGACTTATAGCAAGGCACACATCAGGTCTGGTACACAGCATTGCATACATGATAAGCCTATGGCTGAAGCATAGGGAACACTTTCATTTTCTCTCTATCTTCTGCAGTGGTCGGGCATTGAGTCTGACTCAACTTCACACCTTGTAACACAGGCAAGAACCCTTTCTTTGCTTGATCCATTTTGAACTTCTTCAAAACTTGTCAAGGTATGTGCTTTGTGAAAGTCCAATTAAGCGTCTTGATCTATCTCTATAGATCTTTATGCCTAATATGTAAGCAGCTTCACCGAGGTCTTTCATTGAAAAACTCTTATTCAAGTATCCCTTTATGCTATCCAGAAATTCTATATCATTTCCAATCAGAATATGTCATCCACATATAATATCAGAAATGCTACAGAGCTCCCACTCACTTTCTTGTAAATACAGGCTTCTCCAAAAGTCTGTATAAAACCAAATGCTTTGATCACACTATCAAAGCGTTTATTCCAACTCCGAGAGGCTTGCACCAGTCCATAAATGGATCGCTGGAGCTTGCACACTTTGTTAGCTCCCTTTGGATCGACAAAACCTTCCGGTTGCATCATATACAACTCTTCTTCCAGAAATCCATTCAAGAATGCAGTTTTGACATCCATCTGCCATATTTCATAATCATAAACGGCAATTGCTAACATGATTCGGACAGACTTAAGCATCGCTACGGGTGAGAAGGTCTCATCGTAGTCAATCCCTTGAACTTGTCGAAAACCTTTCACAACAAGTCAAGCTTTGTAGACAGTAACATTACCGTCAGTCAGTCTTCTTCTTGAAGATCCATTTATTCTCAATTGCTTGCCGATCATCGGGCAAGTCAACCAAAGTCCACACTTTGTTCTCATACATGGATCCCATCTCAGATTTCATGGCTTCAAGCCATTTTGCGGAATCTGGGCTCACCATCGCTTCTTCATAGTTCGTAGGTTCATCATGATCTAGTAGCATGACTTCCAGAACAGGATTACCGTACCACTCTGGTGCGGATCTTACTCTGGTTGATCTACGAAGATCAGTAGCAACTTGATCTGACGTTTCATGATCATCATCATTAACTTCCTCACTAGTTGGTGTAGGTGTCACAGAAACCGATTTCTGTGATACTACTTTCCAATAAGGGAGCAGGTACAGTTACCTCATCAAGTTCTACTTTCCTCCCACTCACTTCTTTCGAGAGAAATCCTTCTCTAGAAAGGATCCATTCTTAGCAACGAATATCTTGCCTTCGGATCTGTGATAGAAGGTGTACCCAACAGTCTCCTTTGGGTATCCTATGAAGACACATTTCTCCGATTTGGGTTTGAGCTTATCAGGTTGAAGCTTTTTCACATAAGCATCGCAGCCCCAAACTATCAGAAACGACAACTTTGGTTTCTTGCCAAACCACAGTTCATAAGGCGTCGTCTCAACGGATTTTGATGGTGCCCTATTTAACGTGAATGCGGCCGTCTCTAAAGCATAACCCCAAAACGATAGCGGTAAATCTGTAAGAGACATCATAGATCGCACCATATCTAGTAAAGTACGATTACGACGTTCGGACACACCATTACGCTGTGGTGTTCCGGGTGGCGTGAGTTGCGAAACTATTCCGCATTGTTTCAAATGTAGACCAAACTCGTAACTCAAATATTCTCCTCCATGATCAGATCGTAGAAACTTTATTTTCTTGTTACGATGATTTTCAACTTCACTCTGAAATTCTTTGAACTTTTCAAATGTTTCAGACTTATGTTTCATTAAGTAGATATACCCATATCTGCTTAAATCATCTGTGAAGGTGAGAAAATAACGATATCCGCCACGAGCCTCAACATTCATCGGACCACATACATCTGTATGTATGATTTCCAACAAATCTGTCTCTCCATAGTTCGGAGAACGGCGTTTTAGTCATCTTGCCCATGAGGCACGGTTCGCAAGTACCAAGTGATTCATAATCAAGTGGTTCCAAAAGTCCATCAGTATGGAGTTTCTTCATGCGCTTTACACCGATATGACCTAAACGGCAGTGCCACAAATAAGTTGCACTATCATTATCAACTCTGCATCTTTTGGCTTCAACATTATGAATATGTGTATCACTACTATCGAGATTCATCAAAAATAGACCACTCTTCAAGGGTGCATGACCATAAAAGATATTACTCATATAAATAGAACAACCATTATTCTCCGATTTAAATGAATAACCGTCTCGCATCAAACAAGATCCAGATATAATGTTCATGCTCAACGCTGGCACCAAATAACAATTATTTAGGTCTAATACTAATCCCGAAGGTAGATGTAGAGGTAGCGTGCCGACCGCGATCACATCGACTTTGGAACCATTTCCCACGCGCATCGTCACCTCGTCCTTCGCCAGTGTTCGCTTAATCCGTAGTCCCTGTTTCGAGTTGCAAATATTAGCAACAGAACCAGTATCAAATACCCAGGTGCTACTGCGAGCTCTAGTAAGGTACACATCAATAACATGTATATCACATATACCTTTGTTCACCTTGCCATCCTTCTTATCCGCCAAATACTTGGGGCAGTTCCGCTTCCAGTGACCAGTCTGTTTGCAGTAGAAGCACTCAGTTTCAGGCTTAGGTCCAGACTTGGGTTTCTTCTCCTGAGCAGCAACTTGCTGTTCTTCTTGAAGTTCCCCTTCTTCCCTTTACCCTTTTTCTTGAAACTAGTGGTCTTGTTGACCATCAACACTTGATGCTCCTTCTTGATTTCTACCTCCGCAGCCTTTAGCATTGCGAAGAGCTCGGAAATTGTCTTATCATCCCTTGCATATTATAGTTCATCACGAAGCTCTTGTAGCTTGGTGGCAGTGATTGAAGAACTCTGTCAATGACACTATCAACCGGAAGATTAACTCCCAGCTGAGTCAAGTGATTATGGTACCCAGACATTCTGAGTATATGTTCACTGACAGAACTATTCTCCTCCATTTTGCAGCTGTAGAACTTATTGGAGACTTCATATCTCTCAATCCGGGAATTTGCTTGAAATATTAACTTCAACTCCTGGAACATCTCATATGCTCCATGACGTTCAAACATCGTTGAAGTCCCGGTTCTAAGCCGTAAAGCATGGCACACTGAACTATCGAGTAGTCATCAGCTTTGCTCTGCCAGACGTTCTTAACGTCGTCAGTTGCATCAGCAGGCCTGGCACTCAGCGGTGCTTCCAGGACGTAATTCTTCTGCAGCAATGAGGATAATCCTCAAGTTACGGACCCAGTCCGTGTAATTGCTACCATCATCTTTCAACTTAGCTTTCTCTAGGAACGCATTAAAATTCAACGAACAACACGGGCCATCTATCTACAACAACATAGACATGCAAGAATACTATCAGGTACTAAGTTCATGATAAATAAAGTTCAATTAATCATATTACTTAAGAACTCCCACTTAGATAGACATCCCTCTAATCATCTAAGTGATCAGTGATCAATCAAACTAAACCATAACCGATCATCACGTGAAATGGAGTAATCAATTGAAGCTCACACTGTAAGTGCATCTAGTGCCACCCCTAAGTTGGTTTTGGAGTATTGACGACAAACCTGGTTGAGGGACTAATGTGTTTGTGAGAATTGCAGGATAACACAGGTAGAAGTCCCTCATTGATTCGGTTTTCCTACCAGAGATGACCCCTAAAAAGTATGAAGACATTGAAGTCAAAGGTGGTATATGAAGACATTCACATTGAAGACTATGACAAGAGAAGACATCGCATGAACTATGGAGCGTCGAAGACTTAGATCTTTCGTAGTTCTTTTCTCTTTGTTGAGTCATAGGAACCACCGTACTGTTAAGTGGGGTCCAAGAGAACCAGTCAGAATGACTGAAGTGATGCTTAACCAAAACCTATGTCTTCGAGTGAAGACTATGAGAGCGAATCTTGTCCAGAGTTGGACAAGTCAGCTTTGCTTGTAGCCCAAGTAAAGTTGCCGTGTGAGTTTGAAATCTGACCGTTGGAACACGTGTCAGTTCCTTAGTGACCCAGGGTCATTTCGGACAAATCAGGTCGGGTTGCCTAGTGGCTATAAATAGCCCACCCCCTACAACCATAAATGGTTGGCTGCTCAGAGTTAGTGTACGGCTTTTGTCGTTTGAGAGCAACCCACCTCGAAGCCTTTGAGAGAGAATTCCTTGCGAGGATAAAGCCCTAAACACCCAGAGCCAAAGAGTGTTAGGCATCACTTAAGTCTTCCTGTCTGTGTGATCTGAAGACTTATTACACTTGAGGACTGTGAATCCTCCAGCCGGTTAGGCGTCGCGTTCTGAGCATCCAAGAGTCATTGTGGATCGCCGGTGAACGAAGTCTGTGAAGGTTTGGAAGTCTGCCTTGAAGACTTACCAGAGTGATTGGGCGAGGACTGGGTGTCCTTAGCTCAAGGGGAATAAGGTGAAGACACGGTCTTCTGAGTTGAATCTCAGCCTCCCTAACCAGACGTACAGTTGTCACAGCAACTGGAACTGGTCCAACAAATCATTGTCTTCAACGAGTCACTGGTTTATCCTTCCCATCCTTTATTTACTGTTGGTCCTTGTGAAATCATTGTATGATTGCATTATCTTTTGTCTTCACTGAGTGACTGCTTGTTCTGATTGGCTTCACTATCTTCCTACCTGATCTATACTGCCTAGCTGCTATTAGTCATTGTGCTTTCACTTCATTGAATACTTGACTATGGCTTGCCTAGTGTAGTCTACCTTCCGCTGCATGGTAATAGGTTTATTTCTATCGTTTGTCTTCGAAACTTCCATGTTTTGAAGACTTTAAAAATCGCCTATTCACCCCCCCTCTAGTCGATCACTAGCACTTTCAATTGGTATCAGAGCAAGGTACTCCCTTGTTCTGTGTGATTCGGTTTAACCACCTGGAGTTTTAGCTATGTCGATGCAGGGATAAATCAAAGTCTCCGCTGCGTGCCCAGTCTTCAATGGAACTGAATATCCCTACTGGAAGAATAAGATGCGCATGCATCTTGAAGCCATTGATGTCGACCTATGGTATGTCGTCAAGAATGGCGTTCCCAAGGCTGGTGAAGGTGTCACCGCTGCTGATGTCAAGAAGTTCGTTCAACTGGACCACTGCCAAGAACATCATCTGTGGTCATCTGACCAAAGGACAGTATGGCCGTGTGAGTGCTTGGAAACATCTAAGCTAGTCTGGGACTGGCTCTCCAAGGTCAACGAAGGCGTCTCAACCCAGAGAGATCAAAGAATCAGTGTCCTTCGCAACCTCTTCACGCTTCAAGAGAAATGACAATGAGAATGTCCAGCTCACGTTTGATCGACTCACTGACATCACAAATGAGCTTCAAGCCCTCGGCGCTACTGAGATCACCAAGCATGAAGTCGTCAAGACACTCCTGAGATCACTTGACAGCTGTTTGACACCCTAGCCCTGATGATTCAAGAACGTCCTGATTTCAAGACACTCGATCCGTCTAACATACTTGAGAGGCTCACACACATGAGTTTCAGCTTTCTGAGAAAAGAGACATCTACGGTCCAACTATGGGCGAACTCGTGCCTTGAAGGCAAAAGCTGTCTCCTCATCTGAAGAAGAATCTGACAGCAGTTCTGATGATCCTGAAGACATTGGAAAGGAGCTTGCTATGCTTGTGAAGAAGTTCCAAAAATTCACCAAGAAGAAAGGCTTCAGAAAGTCTTCACGATCAAGCTCAAGGAATGATGAAGCTTCTGCTCATGACTACAAGAAGAGAACATGCCACAAGTGCAAGAAACCTGGCCACTACATCTCTGAGTGTCCGCAGTGGGACAATGAGAACAACAAGAAAAAGAAGAGCAAGGAGTATGATTCTGACGACAAGAAGAAGAAGAAATACTCAAAGTCTTCTTCCAAGTCTTCCTCAAAGTCTTCATCACACAAGAAGAGCTCATCTGGCAAGGCTCGTGCGTTTGTTGGCAAGGAAATGGATTCAGAGGAGGAGTCCGCTTCTGAGGAGGCGGAGGTGGAGTCTGAGGAGGAGTCCGATTCTGGCGTTGCAAGTCTGGCTACAACCATACGTTGCCAAGTCCATCTTCAACACTGAAGACAATGGCTTCATCACCGACGCCGATGAAATGACAAGGACTACTCCGCTCCCACCTACTGCTTCATGGCACGGTGCCAAGGTAAACACACGCACTACTCACTATCAAACATCCAGTGAAGATGACTCTGATTGTGGTTCCAAACCCAGCTACAAAACACTTGCTAAAATTGCAACTGAACAACAGAAAGCTATGGAACATATTCAAAAACTGTTAGACAAAAGCGATGACCTGTTAGACGCTGAAATGACTCGATCTCAGTCCTTAATTGAAGACATAAAAAATCTTCATGTTAAGTATGAGGAACTTGAAAGTCGTCATGAAACGCTCTCAACAACTCATGAAAAGCTTTCCTATGATTATCTTCAAAGGAAGCAAGATCTTGAGAAATTGAGAGCGGCTCATGAAGATCTTCAAAAGGAAAACGAGTCACTTCGCGCCAAACAGATCAGTTCCGCTCAGGAAGGATTTGAACCACCATGTCTTAAATGCATTGAGCGTGACAACGCTACTTCTGTTGCTGGATGTCTCTACTGCTGCTACTATTGCAATATCTTCAACTGTTGATGTGGTAACTAACCCCTCTGCTGAGGATACCACTGCTATTGCTGATGAAAATGCTAGGTTGAAGACATTGCTTGAAACAGGGATGTACAAAAGTCTCAAAGGGCACAGACACTATGTGATGTCCTCAAAAGGCAGATCCTGAACCGAAACCCTAGGAAAGAGGGTGTTGGGTTCGAAAGGAAAATGAATGCTGATGGCTCTTACTGGAAACCTGAGCAGTACCCCAAAACCACATGGGTTGCTGCAAAGGAACCTTCAGTGGATCCATCCACCCTATCTGGCTTCACTTGTGCTAATCCCATTGTTATTGATGAATCCTTTGATGCAAACTATAAACTGTTTAAGAATCAGAATGGTGAAGTGTTTGCCAGGTATATTGGTACTAACTGCAGGAATGGGCCACCTATGAAGAAAGTCTGGGTGCCGAAAAAGTTGTTGGAGAATCTTCCTGTGAATGTCGTCATGACACCACAAGTGAAGAAGACAAACCCCAGACCACAGGCTTCATATGGTCCAAAGGCTTCATACAGACAAAGGACTCACCTGAGTCGCACTAATGCAAATGTTTTGCAGGGAAACCATACTCAGGCCTATGAATATGAGCGCGTTTCATCAAACCGCCATGTTCATAAGACCAAGAACTCTCTGCTTATTCTTATGAGTACTATTGTCCACCTGCAAGACTTTTTGCTAGGGCTCCAAAGCCAAAGTTCTCAGACTTCTGCACTTAGACTCATTGCTTCGAAGCCACCCTTGAAGATGGGTGGTTAAGAAGACTTAACTCCTTACAGAAGGAGCCAGAATATCATCCAGCCCACAAAATACACATCATCAAAAAAGCACCCACAAACCCTGCAACAAACTTGCTCGGGACCTTAACTCTATGTAGGAGCCACAAAAAATCGCCCAAACAAACTGCGTCTATTGTATAACGTATCACCTCAACGCAACAACGACAAAAAATGCAACCTAATCAGCCAAAAAATAAACCTAACAGAGATCTAAGACATGCCATCATACAACCACTGCTCGAAAACAAATAAAATACCATACACAATACATTTCGTAGAAAGCCATCCACCAAAACTAAAATAAACACATATAAAAAAAGAGTAAATAAAACAAACAATAACTCAAGAAAAAAAAAGAAAGGAGATAACAAAGAAATCAGATTGAAATCACAATGATGGCAAGCGAAGTCTTCCTCCATGACCAACTTACGCCATGCGACAGAAAAAACTGAACGGACACAAGCCAAGGAGGGCAGTAAGTTTGCAATCGCGCCGGGATCAACACATGGGATAAAGTATACCATGTTGATCCCCTGCATTCCACTAATGTCGTCTCAAATGCCTGCGATAAACTGATATGATATGTGGACAAAACGGTGCCACACAAAACCCACACTGACAAATCTCTATCCTTCAGAGGTACGGAAGATGATCGTACGTGACACACTCTCAAACAGGTACCACAACTTCCGTAGTCTCTAGCAACAAGCTTGAGTCAACGGCTTTGCATCAGAGGCCAGGGCATGCTGGCATAGGAACTTGCACACTCTTGAAGACAACAGTCATGGCATCGGAAAAGAACACGTGCCTGTGAAGTAGAAAAGATACCGAGGGCCAACATCACTCCGAACAGAACGTAACCCTTCACTCACTACTCAACTCTTACTACTACTACTTGT
>NW_024111885.1:0-9414 GCF_003073215.2 Triticum urartu | reverse complement strand
CCGAATTGCAACACTTCAGAAATGTGGAATAGTTTCACAACTAACGCCGCCTGGAACACCTCAGCGTAATGGTGTGTCCGAACGTCGTAATCGCACTCTATTAGATATGGTGCGATCTATGATGTCTCTTACCGATTTACCGCTATCTTTTTGGGGCTATGCTTTAGAGACTGCCGCATTCACTTTAAATAGGGCTCCGTCGAAATCCGTTGAGACGACACCGTATGAATTATGGTTTGGGAAGAAACCTAAGCTGTCGTTTCTAAAAGTTTGGGGATGCGATGCTTATGTCAAGAAACTTCAACCTGAAAAGCTCGAACCCAAGTCAGAAATGCGTCTTCATAGGATACCCTAAAGAAACTATTGGGTATACCTTCTACCTCAGATCCGAAGGCAAGATCTTTGTTGCCAAGAATGGATCCTTTCTAGAGAAAGAGTTTCTCTCGAAAGAAGTAAGTGGGAGGAAAGTAGAACTTGATGAAGTACTGCCTCTTGAAGAGAGTAGCGTCAGGAAAATGTTCCTGTGGTGCCTGCACCGATTAGAGAGGAAGTTAATGATGATGATCAAGATGATCAAGCTCCTACTGAACTTCGTAGGTCCACAAGGACACGTTCCGCACCAGAGTGGTACGGCAACCCTGTCTTGGAAATCATGTTGTTAGACAACGGTGAACCTTCGAACTATGAAGAAGCGATGGCGGGCCCAGATTCCGACAAATGGCTAGAAGCCATGAAATCCGAGATAGAATCCATGTATGAAAACAAAGTATGGACTTTGACTGACTTGCCCGAAGATCGGCGAGCCATAGAAAATAAATGGATCTTTAAGAAGAAGACAGACGCGGATGGTAATGTGACCATCTATAAGGCTCGACTTGTCGCTAAGGGTTATCGACAAGTTCAAGGGGTTGACTACGATGAGACTTTCTCACCCGTAGCGAAGCTGAAGTCCATCCGAATCATGTTAGCAATTGCCGCATTCTATGATTATGAGATATGGCAAATGGACGTCAAGGCATTCCTTAAAACGGTTTCTTAAGGAAGAATTGTATATGATGCAGCCGGAAGGTTTTGTCGATCCTAAGAATGCTAACAAGGTGTGCAAGCTCCAACGCTCAATCTATGGGCTGGTGCAAGCATCTCGGAGTTGGAACATTCGCTTTGATGAGATGATCAAAGCGTTTGGGTTTATGCAGACTTATGGAGAAGCCTGCGTTTACAAGAAAGTGAGTGGGAGCTCTATAGCATTTCTCATATTATATGTGGATGACATACTTGATGGGAAATGATATAGAATTCTTGGAAAGCATAAGGCCTACTTGAACAAGTGTTTTCAATGAAGGACCTTGGAGAAGCTGCTTATATATTAGGCATCAAGATCTATAGAGATAGATCGAGACGCCTCATCGGTCTTTCACAAAGTACTACCTTGACAAGATATTGAAGAAGTTCAATATGGATCAGTCTAAGAAGGGGTTCTTGCCTGTGTTGCAAGGTGTGAAATTGAGCTCAGCTCAATGCTCCGACCACGGCAGAAGATATAGAAGAGATGAGTGTCATCCCCTATGCCTCAGCCATAGGTCTATTATGTATGCCATGCTGTGTACCAGACCCGATGTAAACCTTGCCGTAAGTTTGGTAAGTAGGTACCAAAGTAATCCCGGCAGGAACACTGGACAGCGGTCAAGAATATCCTGAAGTACCTGAAAAGGACTAAGGATATGTTTCTCGTTTATGGAGGTGACGAAGAGCTCGTCGTAAAGGGTTACGTCGATGCTAGCTTCGACACAGATCTGGATGACTCTAAGTCACAAACCGGATACGTGTATATTTTGAATGGTGGGGCAGTAAGCTGGTGCAGTTGCAAGCAAAGCGTGTGGCGGGATCTACATGTGAAGCGGAGTACATGGCAGCCTCGGAGGCAGCACAAGAAGCAATCTGGGTGAAGGAGTTCATTACCGACCTAGGAGTCATACCCAATGCGTCGGGCCCGATGACTCTCTTCTGTGACAACACTGGAGCTATTGCCCTTGCCAAGGAGCCTAGGTTTCACAGGAAGACCAGGCATATCAAGCGTCGCTTCAACTCCATTCGTGAAAGTGTTCAAAATGGAGACATAGATATTTGTAAAGTACATACGGACCTGAATGTGCAGATCCGTTGACTAAACCTCTCCCTAGAGCAAAACATGATCAACACCAGAACCATGGGTGTTCGATTCATCACAATGTAACTAGATTATTGACTCTAGTGCAAGTGGGAGACTGTTGGAAATATGCCCTAGAGGCAATAATAAAATGGTTATTATTATATTTCTTGTTCATGATAATTGTCTATTGTTCATGCTATAATTGTGTTATCCGGAAATCGTAATACATGTGTGAATACATAGACCACAACACCGTCCCTAGTGAGCCTCTAGTTGACTAGCTCGTTGATCAAAATATAGTCATGGTTTCCTGACTATGGACATTAGATGTCATTGATAACGGGATCACATCATTAGGAGAATGATGTGATGGACAAGACCCAATCCTAAGCTAGCTCAAAGATCGTGTAGTTCGTTTGCTAGCTTTTCTGAATGTCAAGTATCATTTCACTTAGACCATGAGATTGTGCAACTCCCGGATACCGTAGGAGTGCTTGGTGTGCCAAACGTCACAACGTAACTGGGTGACTATAAAGGTACACTACAGGTATCTCCGAAAGTGTCTGTTGGGTTGGCACGAATCGAGACTGGGATTTGTCACTCCGTATGACGGAGAGGTATCTCTGGGCCCACTCGGTAATGCATCATCATAATGAGCTCAATGTGACCAAGTGGTTGATCACGGGATCATGCATTACGGTACGAGTAAAGTGACTTGCCGGTAACGAGATTGAACAGGTATTGGGATACCGACGATCGAGTCTCGGGCAAGTAACGTACCGATTGACAAAGGGAATTGTATACGGATTGATTGAATCCTCGACATCGTGGTTCATCCGATGAGATCATCGTGGAGCATGTGGGAGCCAACATGGGTATCCAGATCCCGCTGTTGGTTATTGACCGGAGAGCGTCTCGGTCATGTCTACATGTCTCCCGAACCCGTAGGGTCTACACACTTAAGGTTCGGTGACGCTAGGGTTGTAGAGATATTAGTATGCAGTAATCCGAAAGTTGTTCGGAGTCCCGGATGAGATCCCGACGTCACGAAGAGTTCCGGAATGGTCCGGAGGTGAAGAATTATATATAGGAAGTGCAGTTTCGGCCATCGGGAGAGTTTCGGGGGTCACCGGTATTGTACCGGGACCACCGGAAGGGTCCCGGGGTCCACCGGGTGGGGCCACCCATCCCGGAGGGCCCCATGGGCTAAGTGGGGAGGGGAACCAGCCCATAGTGGGCTGGTGCGCCCCCCTTAGGCCCACCCCATGCGCCTAGGGTTGGGAACCCTAGGGTGGGGGGGCGCCCCCGAGGGGGCATGCGCCCCCCTGGTTGGAAACCCTAAGGGGGCCGTTGCCCCCAGGGGCCGCCGCCCCCCCTTTTAGATGGGATCTCCAAGGGGGCATGCGCCCCCCTAGCCCCTATATATAGTGGAAGGGAGGGAGGGCAGCCGCACCTTGCTCTTGGCGCCTCCCTCTCCCTCGTAACACCTCTCCTCCCCGCTTGTGCTTGGCGAAGCCCTGCCGGGATCCTGCTGCATCCACCACCACGCCGTCGTGCTGCTGGATCTTCATCAACCTCTCCTTTCCCCTTGCTGGATCAAGAAGGAGGAGACGTCTTCCCAACCGTACGTGTGTTGAACGCGGAGGTGCTGTCCGTTCGGCACTTGGTCATCGGTGATTTGGATCACGGCGAGTACGACTCCATCATCCCCGTTCACTTGAACGCTTCCGCTCGCGATCTACAAGGGTATGTAGATGCACTCCTATTCCCCTCGTTGCTAGAATACTCCATAGATTGATCTTGGATGCAGCACTTTGATTTTGTACATCCCTGTTTCAAGCATGTCTTCAACCTAGCATTTCATCAGCAATAGCAGTGGTATCCTCAGCAGAGGGGTTAGTTACCACATCAACAGTTGAAGATATTGCAACAGTAGCAGCAGTAGAACATCCAGCAACAGAAGTAGCGTTGTCACGCTCAATGCATTTAAGACATGGTGGTTCAAATCCTTCCTGAGCGGAACTGATCTGTTTGGCGCGAAGTGACTCGTTTTCCTTTTGAAGATCTTCATGAGCCGCTCTCAATTTCTCAAGATCTTGCTTCCTTTGAAGATAATCATAGGAAAGCTTTTCATGAGTTGTTGAGAGCGTTTCATGACGACTTTCAAGTTCCTCATACTTAACATGAAGATTTTTTATGTCTTCAATTAAGGACTGAGATCGAGTCATTTCAGCGTCTAACAGGTCATCGCTTTTGTCTAACAGTTTTTGAATATGTTCCATAGCTTTCTGTTGTTCAGTTGCAATTTTAGCAAGTTTTTGTAGCTGGGTTTGGAACCACAATCAGATCATTGAGTGTGAATGAGTAGTGCGTGTGTTTACCTTGGACAGCGGACTATCTCCATTGGCCGGACTGTTAGACTATGAAGATACAAGATTGAAGACTTCGTCTCGTGTCCGGATGGGACTACTACGCGTGGAAGGCAAGCTAGGCAATACGTATATGGATATCTCCTCCTTTGTAACCGACCTTGTGTAACCCTAACCCTCTCCGGTGTCTATATAAACCGAAGGGTTTTAGTCCGTAGGACAACAATCACAACATACAATCATACCATAGGCTAGCTTCTAGGGTTTAGCCTCTCTAATCTCGTGTAGATCTACTCTTGTACTACACATATCATCAATATTAATCAAGCAGGACGTAGGGTTTTACCTCCATCAAGAGGGCCCGAACCTGGGTAAAACATCGTGTCCCCTGCCTCCTGTTACCATCCGGCCTAGACGCACAGTTCGGGACCCCCTACCCGAGATCCGCCGGTTTTGACACCGACATTGGTGCTTTCATTGAGAGTTCCTCTGTGTCGTCGCCGTTAGGCTTGATGGCTCCTATCAATAGCGATGCGGTCCAGGGTGAGACTTTTCTCCCCGGACAGATCTTCGTATTCGGCGGCTTTGCACTGCGGGCTAATTCGCTTGGCCATCTGGAGCAGATTGAAAGCTACGCCCCTGGCCATCAGGTCAGATTTGGAAGTTTGAACTACACCGACATCCGCGGAGACTTGATCTTCGACGGATTCGAGCCACAGCCGGGCGCGCGCACTGTCACGATGGGTATGACCTAGCTCTGCCGCCGAACAGTACCAGAGGCCGCGCCCGCATCAGCTCCGACCCTTAGCTCGGAGCCAACTGCGCCAATCGAGGACGGGTGGTTAGACACCGCCTCAGGGGCTGCAGTCTCAACGAGCCGAACACCAGCATAATCCTCTGCGCAACCCGTGACTCCAAGGTGCCGGACTCTTTTTCTGACTCCGAACCGCCCGCGCCCCTGCCAATCGAATCCGATTGGGCGCCGATCATGGAATTCACCGCCGCGATATCTTTCAGCACTCGCCCTTTCGGCGACATTCTGAATTCACTAAGGTCTCTCTCTTTGTCAGGAGAGCCCTGGCCGGATTATGGCCAACAGGATTGGGATGCGGACGACGAAGAAATTCGACGCCCACCCACCACCCACTTTAATAGCCACTGTTGATGACTCAACCGACATGCTCGACTTCGATCCGAAAGACATCGACGGTATGGACAATGATGCGGGAGGCGAAGAGGAACCACCGCCCACAGGGCGCTGGACGTCCACTTCATCATATGACGTATACATGGTGGACACACCAAAAGAAGACGACAAAGAGGAACGGAAGGACGCACCGAAGGCTTGTTCCCTCGAGAAGCAGTCAAAGCGGCGGCGCAAGCGCCGCCCCAAATCCCGCCTCGCAGAAATAACGATACAGACCCAGCGTTGGAGCAGGGCGAACCACTGCCGGAACGGCAATACGAGAATCAAGACCGAACAAACAAATTCGGATCAAGATATAATAGTCCTGGACGACACATACGCCTACAGCCACCGGAAGCACGAGCCCGGTCAAGGGCTCGTTCCACAGCATCCGTCTGAAAACAGAAGGCAAAGCTCAAGGCTCGCGGGCCCTCCAATCAATGGAGTAATTATCAACTAGCCGAAGTACGCGGCATCGCCCCCACACAGAGCTTACCAACGGGTTGCTACCTGAATATACAGAATGGGGAGGGCTCACCCCCCCCAATCAAGGGGGCAACACGGCAACTCCAGAGCCAAGGGCGTTATCACCGCGGAGGCTGGCCACTGAGGTGCGTCTCAACGATCATTCACCCCAATTTTCGTTGACATTAATCAGCATATCCGGCAGTGCAGATGGGCTTGAGGAGCCCGGACACAAAAATAACATGAACCTTATATATGTAGACGTTCTGCCCTTGAATTGGGGCTGACGCTTCAACGCAATCTATTATTAGATGTTCTGTGCCCATGGACCTATGGCGTTTAGAAGCCATGACCTAAGGCCCCTAGTAGACCGATGGTCTCGGCCGGCGACAGGCCCATGATCATACGCCCTACAGCCCATGATATTTTGGACTAGTTACCAAAATGAGCTATTGTGCACTAGAAACGAAAAGAGCGTGACATAACAACAATACCAGACAATAAGGAAACTAAACAGCAGCAATTACGCTTAGCCTATTACGCTATTACACATATTACATCCACTGGCATCAAAGTTCGCACCAGTGCAATATAGGGAACAAAGCAGCATATTACATACACTGGCGTCAAAATTGGCCATCCCAGTGCATAACACGGCAGCAAAACGAGCATAATGAAACAACTTAGAAGAGCTCAACGTTATCCTGGGTATCCACCATGCTGGCAATAAGCTTAGCAAGCTGATTAGCTTTGTCCTGTTTGGCGCTAAAATCCTCCAACGCTTGCTGTTGCACCAGAAAGTATGCATCTGAATGCTCCAGGGACTTCCGCAGTCCTTCTTCTTGTCGCAGCACAGCTGATCGATGTCTTTCAGCTTGTAGTTGAGACTCAAGAAACCGAACTGATTCAGACAGTGAGTTTGAATAGCTTGTGCAAGCGGTAGTGGCCAGTAACTCGAACACTAAACCAAGACAGGACTTTGGGGTTGTCTCGCTGTCTTCAAGATAGTCTTCCTTAGCTGTTTTATCAGCTTTGTTGGAGACCAACAAGGATGTGTCACTATCCTGAACCTTATCTGCATTACTTCCTTTACCATTGCTTAATAAGGCACTCTTCCCCAATATTCTGTCAGCATTCTAAAAGAAGAAACAAGCAGACACATAACAAGTTTAGCATGTACTAGTATATGAAACTCATTTCGGTGAACAGTTCATTAGTAAGGTGGACAGGATTAAACTACCAAGTCTTCTATTGCCAAGTACTAGTACATAATAAAAGCATCAAACAAACATATATCTATGTCCTATGGTCACTGCATTGTCTTGCCAAATCAAAATAGAGACACGGTTCAAATCATATCAGTTCAAGACAAAGCAGCAGTGAAAGAATACAAAGCGTGGGAAACTACACGGCACAACAAGATTTCAGATGGGTACCACGGGTCTACATGTACAACAACACTATTGGCTCTGTTGTGATGCTAGTAATGTGCATGATATGAAAGTCAACTGTATACACAATTGAAATTGAAATCAACAGAGCTATTGATAAGAGCAAACCTGTTAAAGAAACATGCGTGAACATACCTGCTGTGCCATTGGAGTTTCGATTGGATCCTTCAATTTAAAAATAAGTTTGTATGAGTAAATACAGTGATACAAGAGCAAAGCAATCATAGTTAAAAAAGGCGGCCTAAGCGAGCGCTTAAGCGCGCCTAGGCTCTAGGCGTTGGCAAAACGCATTGCGCATAACTATGCATAATCTGTGCATAACTGCGCATAAGCATGCGCTTTGGTCAGTAAAGCGCAAGGCGGTGGCAAAACGCACAATTAACGCCTAGCGCTTTTTTGAACTATGATAGCAATGGAATCTTAAATTAGAACAGTTGTTCTTCAGGTTTAGGCACTTGTTCTACATGAACAGAGTACAGTAAGACGCAAGAATATAATACTTAAAAATAGAAAATGAGCTCATAGACCTTACCACATTCTTGGTTCGGGACCAGTACAGAACAAGGCGTTCCCAGTCATCGTCCAGTAAATGTGTCTCAGGAGAACGTAAGGGAATTTGATGAGTTTCTTTGCCGGTGAAGTACGTTTTCTTCAGGTAATTCCGATACTGCCACCAAGCATTCTTGAAGATAGCAGAGGTATTAGCACAGGTTACCTCATCCTGAGTTTCCAAATCGGTCCTTCTCTATAGAGAAAAATGGGAAAATTTGCTATATTATAACCATCATGGAGGTAGGATGATGGGACAAAGCAAAGTAATTGCCATGAATAACATTACTTACAACATAACTCCTGGACAAACACCTGCAACTGGCATTTTCCTTCATCTTCAGTATAATATTTCCAAGATGGGAAGATACGCACATACGATTTAACAACATCAAATGCGATAGATGCTAAACTACGACTAGCTGGTTGTGCTTCCTCCACAGGAATAGGCGTACTAACTGTGGAGTTGGGGTTCGCCGTGAGTAGTACTGGCCCTTTGGGCACTGGAGCTGCCTTACTAACTGCTCTTGTTTGGGAGCTCTGTGGTGGAGATGGTGTGTGTCAACAGGAACTGGGTTACTATCGGCTGGGGTTGGGGTTAGATTGGGTGAAGCTGGTTCTCTGTCCATCGCAGTAGGGGTACAATCTGCGAGAGTTTGGGTTATGTGTGGTAGGGCTGGTTCTTGTGCATGTACAACCGGGGTGCTATCTCCACCAAGAGGTAGCACTGTTTTATTTGAAGACCGTGTTTTTAGTCCGCTAGATACTGGCATCACCCGCTCCAATTCAAATGGCTGATAAACAGGAAACATAGTTGAATGTACAGACATTGTATGAGAGACAGATGCAATAGATAGTGTGGAAAAAAGAGGGCATGAAATAGTTGACATGTATATTGTTTAACTAAAACGGATAGCATGACATAATTTCACATATATGATGTCTATCTAAACTGGATAGCATAGCATAACATAATTCAAAGATATGATGAATAACTAAACAGGATCGCATGACATAATTCACCTACATGTTATCTAAGTAATCAGGATCACATCATTTAATTCACATATGTGATTTATATGCTAAACAGAGGGCATTCGATATGATGTCTGAACTAAGAACATGGTGTTGAATATTGTGTATATGATGTCTAAACTATGCAATGCAAGACATATGCATGATATGAGCAGTATAACCGTGCCAAGTTAGAGCATACACCTCAGTGGGGGAATAGGACTGGTCATC
>NW_024111884.1:0-32033 GCF_003073215.2 Triticum urartu | reverse complement strand
CCCGGCGCCCCCCCCCCCCCCCCCCCCCCCCCCCCGCGCGCGAACCTTTCCCGCGCGCTGGTGCGCCAAAACCAGGGCGACGGCATGATCTAAAACGCACTGCCGACCCAGAACTAAAAGAGAGCGGACGGCGGGCGGGCGGCCGACCCGAACGGACAAAAAGCGGACGGCGGTGGGACGATAGGATAGGAACGTGCGGTGGGTGTGAAAACCAAGCGCACCCATCCTCTTCCGTCCTCGAGCCCCGCGTCCCTCCCGTTCCCTTTCACCCTCCTCTCTTCTTCGACCCACTCGTCTTTGCTGTTGTCCATTGCCCCTAGGTCTCTTCCCCGCAATCAAGGTGCATGAGCGGTGGCCCTCGCAATCGAGAGGTGGCCCTCACAATTGAGATGATGCAGCGGCGGCGCGACTGTTCCTTGTTTTGTGAAAAAGAAGGGCTCCTCGCTATGGGGATATTTCCTAGCGGCAATAAGGTAAAGGTTGCGGGCATGTCAGTATACAATTGTATACAAATAAATAAAAACAGAGACACAAGATCGGGGAACTCTGTATTTCATTAATTCTTTTGGAGAATTGCATCAAATGGTTCCGACACAAGTACATCATGTCTCTATATGCAATCTGACTAAGTTCAGAGACTGTGTAGCTTCAGGTTCTTAGAGCCTCAGAAGATGATCCGGTTAATTACATTCACAAGACGCATCTTGTAGAAAACCTCTGATTAAGCTGCTTTTGGTGGTCGTCGTCTTCAAGCGTGTGTAAATTGTTCTCTAAACGTGCATGAACAATGCAAACATGTATTCTACCAAAACCTCGTCGGTCAATGGTGAATGTCATCCAAGACCGCTGGTGGCAGGATGTTGATGAAGTCTACGAGCAAGGAGTGTTCGTTCTCGTCAGCACCGAACAAATGAAAGTCCAACCTCGTCGGCTTGGATCATTTTCTGGCCTCGTCGGTCGCGGAATGAATTATGACTTCATGCCAAATCGTAAGCGCAATACTCGGTTGCGGATTAATTCATAATTGTCAACTACAAAGACAATGTTGTTGCACCATGCGTGCACGTATGGGATGGCAAGGCTTTCAGTCTGAGGCACACCACAAATCATCATGTTGGTGAGTGCCAACATTTCGCACCAAATTTATGAGAGCTGCTCCATACGGTCAAGTACCATTCTGAACTTTATTAGTTCAAGTACTTTTTTCGATAAAGGGCGCTTTTATTAACTTATAATGTAGCATCAAGTGAATACAAAGCATAATGAGCGACAGCCGGCCTCTGCATAGCTAAGATGCACACAGCCTTAACGAAGAGTATAGCAAAGTACGTATAGAAAAACGACAAGTTGGCAACAGTAAAGTCATATGAGTCCAAAACTATGCCAATGTCGACGGAGGAGGTGGACCGATCCGGAGATTATGTTGCCACCCATGTTGGGTAAAAACCTCCCTGGCCACCCGCTCCAACCGCATACACACCGCCTTGAACAGCGATTGATACTCCGTTCGCTGTAGCGTAGACCACTTACGAAGCCAGTGCGTACAACGGTAAATAACCTACATAGAAGAAGATGTTTTGCCATTAAAAACACAATCGTTTCTACATAGCCAAAGCGACCATAATAAGGCAGACGCTCCCACCCGTATTAGCGTACTAAAAGTATTTGGTATTCCATCAAGCCAGTGACCATATATATTGGCAACACTTGTTGGTGGATACAAATTAGACGCTATTTGGATGACTGACCATATAGAACGGACGAACTTGCACTGAAAGAAGAGGTGTTTAATTGTCTCGTCATGAGTACAAAAGCTACACTTCTTACTTCCTTGCCAGTTGCGTCGAGCGAGGTTATCTTTTGTTAGCACAACTCCTCTCCAAAGATACCACATGAAAATCTTATTTTTAGTGGCATCTTTGATTTCCATATTAGTTTATTATTATTCAATGGAGCCTCTGAGTGCGAGAGTGCATGATACATAGAGTCAACTGTGTAGGACCAAGATGTAGTGAGATTCCTGCGAAACACATCCCTCCCTTGTGTCAAGTTAACCGAACCCAAACGGGATAGAAGATGTTGCCATGACGCAAGGCGGAGGCCAATCAAATCCCTCCTAAATGATACATTCGGCGGGGAGGAGCTGAGCACGTGCGCAAGAGTATCATTCTTATCGCGTACAATTCGGTACAAGGCCGGATACTGTTCCCGAAGAGTGGTGTTTCCTAGCTACCTGTCCTCCCAAAAACGTATCTCAGAGCCGTCCTTTATTGCGGATGATCCAAAGCGGAATAGATGTTTTTTTACCGCCATCAGACCAGACCAAAAATGTGAGTCACCATGTTTCCAATACGCCTGGGACAACGCTTTTTGGCCTAGACACTTATTGCGTAACAGAGTTTGCCAAACACCATCCTCGGTAAGTAGCTTGAACAACCATTTACTGAGCAAGGCATCATTCTCAACCTGGAGGTCCTGAACACCTAAACCTCCATGGTCTTTTGGTCGACAAACCACACTCCATTTGGTTAGCTTATACTTTTTATTTTCACTATCTCCTTGCCAAAAGAATCTGGATCTGAAGTAATCCAGTCTTTGCAGAACCCCTTTGGGACTTTGGAAAAATGAGAGCATGTAGAGAACAATGTTTGTGAGAACAGAATTGATCAAAATTAGTCGCCCTCCAACGGAGAGCAACTTGCCTTTCCAACTGTTCAACCGTTTCTCCAATCGCTCTTCAACATGTTTCCACTCCGCATTAGTGAGACGCCAATAATGAATCGGAATTCCCAAATATTTAATCGAGAATTGGCCGGGTGCACAACCGAAAAAGTCAGCATATTGTGCAGCCGCCTCCTTGGCTTCTCCGAAACAGAACAATTCACTTTTATGGAAGTTAATTTTCACACCTGACATTTGCTCAAAAGCTGAAAGCAATAGTTTCATATTTTTAGCCTTATCTAGGTCATGTTCCATAAAAAGAATTGTATCATCGGCATATTGCAAGATAGAGAGTCCGCCATCCACAAGATGTGGCTCTACTCCTGCAATTTGACCATCTTGTTTGGCGCGTTTGATCAAAGTAGCCAACATGTCAGCGACAATGTTAAATAACATTGGAGACACTGGGTCACCCTGTCGTAATCCCTTTTTCGTCTGGAAGTAATGACCTACATCATCATTGACTTTTATAGCCACACTACCTCTAGTAACGAAATTTTGGACCCAGCCGCACCATTTATCTGAGAAACCTTTCATTCTTAGGGTCTGTTGTTGAAATGAACATTTGACTTTGTCGTATGCCTTTTCAAAGTCAATTTTAAATACTACTCCACTCATGTTCTTTCGGTGCATCTCATGGACGGTCTCATGAAGGATTACTACTCCATCGAGTATATTTCGTCATTGCATGAAAGCCGTTTGGGATAGCTGAACAACATGATCGGCGACCGTGTTGAGCCTATTAGTCGCAACTTTGCTGAAGATTTTGAAGCTGACATTAAGGAGGCAGATCGGTCTGAACTGTTGAATCTGTTCAGCCTCCTTAGTCTTTGGCAACAAAACAATCTCGCCAAAATTAAGCCTAGATAGGTCTAGTTGGCCGGCATGAAAAAAATTGAACAACTCCATTAGGTCAGTCTTGATGACATCCCAGAAGTTCTGATAGAACTCCGCGGGGAAACCATCAGGGCCTGGAGCTTTGTTATGTTTCATTTGGAACACTGCAGCTCGCACATCCTCTTCAGAGAAAGGTGCTGTCAGTTTATCATTCTCTTCTTCTGTGACTTGTGGAATGTCATCTGTTCGGGTCTCATCTAGAGTGAAGTTGCCTTCCTCTGGAGCCCCAAATAGACACTTGTAGTATTTGGTTATATAACGCTTGAGCTCTGCCTGACCCTCGATCCGTCCCTCATCCTGTTGGAGGCTAAAAATACACTTCTTCCTATGCCGCCCATTGGCGACCATTTGGAAATATCGTGTATTGTTGTCTCCCTCCAAAATGAATTGGGCACCTGATCTTCGATACCACTTGATTTCCTGTTCTCGCAATAGACGTGCAATCTGCTCATTGGATTGATTTTTCATATCAATCTCCTGTTGAGACAAAATGCGAGTCTCTGCTATTTTGTCGAGGTCATCTATAATAGTGGAAAGGCGTTGCTTTTCTTTTTTATATATACCACTTGTGTGTTTGGCCCATCCAGTTAGGAACCGCCTCATGGCTCGAATTTTGAAGTTCCATCTTTGAATCGGTGTGCAACCAACGGCAGGCCTCTCCCATGAATTCTTAACTATATCCGCAAAACCATTCCGATGTAACCATCCCAATTCAAATTTGAATGGACGGCGAACAATGGGAGAGCTAGTAGAGTTAGAATCAAGAATGATGGGTGCATGGTCCGAAAGTGACTCAATACGCTCTAGGGCACGCACTGTTACCATAGGGAATTTTAATTCCCATTTGGTATCCATGAGTACCCGATCGAGCTTCTCGTATGTCGGCACCGGACGGTTGTTGACCCAAGTGAACTGTCGCCCCGACATACTAGCTTCTCGAAGATTCAAACTGTCAATTACAGCGTTGAATAAGAAAGGCCAGTGTGTGTCAAAACGATCATTATTTTTCTCTTCCTGGTATCTACGGATATTGAAGTCGCCTCCAATAAGCATTGGATGGGGGTTATCCTTAGCCAAGTTCACCAATTCCCAAAGAAAAGCGGATTTATTCTCATCTTGGGCAGCCCCATAGACTGCAACCAGCCTCCATGTATAATTGTCAGCTCTATTTTGTAGGTGGAATTTGATGTGAAATTCACCAACCGAAAAAGCTAACAACTCCATGGTTGTGGTCTGTATCCCAAGTAAGATTCCTCCGGACCTTCTACGTGGTGGTAAGCAATGCCATGTATATTCCAAACCACCTGATAGGTGATCAAAGACATGTGCACGAAAGTCACATTTACCAGTCTCGGAAATTGCCACAAAATCTAACCCATGGTCACGCACACAGTCACCGACGTGTTTATGTTTAGCCAAGTCTGAAAGACCTCTGCTATTCCAAAACATGCCTCTCATGTGGAAACTCGGGTCAGGGAGGATACCTTCCCCTTATTGGGCGATTTTTGTTTCTTTTTTGAGGAGTGGGATTTTGATTTACCCAAGGACGCGGTGAAGTCACAAAACATGGACCCAAGTCTTAAACTAGAGGAAATACGAGAATCAGAATAAGAAAGAAATGATTTATTGCAAGGTGTATCTGTAGGAGGGTCGAGGTAACGCTCCGCCTGATGCCGCATCGCTTTGGAGAGGGAGCACTCATCAATGGCCGAGGACCCGTCAGCAGAGGTGAAGTGACGACCACTGCGCAGTAACGGAGTATCCGTCAGCTTGGTTGGAGTAGAATGGAGCGCCAGCTGCGGCGTTGGAGAAGACGGAGGCGATCCCAACTGTGCAGCAGCTCCTGGCTCCATTAGAACGTCAGTAACGGATGACGAGGATAGCTCCATGTTGCGCCCCGTGGCTGGACCAAGTGTCACCGCAGCAGCCAGATGATAGCTTGGCATGCTCTGTAGCGAGGGTGACGACGCAGGTGATTGCAGAACCTTTGCCTGAGCAGTCATGGGCTGTACTAGGCGTCCATCGTCGGTAGTTGTTGACGAGCCTAGCTCAGTGACAGCGGCCTCTTGTAGCGTCCGTTGCACAGAGCCATGCAACCCCACGGGCGAGTTCTTGTTGGCTGAAGCATCCATGCAAGTATCAGTACGTACACATGCAGCTACAGTTGCACCCATGCAAGCATGCACTTCCATGCGTGGAGATTCCACGGCCGCCACTCGCGGCATCCTGAGCAAAGGCAGCTCATTCTGCAGAAGAGGTTGGTGCAGCGGTGTACCAAGGTTGACGGATACCGGAGGCGGCGCCGGCAACGACGACGGCGAAGTGTAACCTACAGCAATCTCGCCAAGCATGTTCGAAGGCCCTGTAGTGTGCTGCAGTTCAGACAACGGCGCGGCAAGAGATGCAGTTCAAGTACTAGATTGCTGCACTTATTATCTGCACGCAACTTATAGAAATTGCCTTCTCTGTAGGTTGGAGCATTCTTTGGTGACTTAGCTTGTTCTCACAAAGGATCCAGGCTTTATCGCCTAACATATCAACCTACAGAAAATCATCTGTCGGGCGTACTAGTCTGCTTGGCCTGACAATAAAACCTAACTTGTGTGAACTGTTGCGCCTATTCTCTTGTCTCAAAAAATCTGAAAAAATTAACAAACATATTTGGGCGTCTCTAGTTCACCTCAGAAAAATTTCAGATCAAAATTCTCTCAGGTTTGGCCGGCGTGGTTTTCTGAAGCTGGCGGTACCACCAGGTTCGTACTCTGTTTTCCGTGATTTTTTTGTCTAGCCTTCCTCTCGGCCAAATGATCTAAAATTTTAACACGACATCAACACATGTGCCTCGTGCACCTGTAAAAATTTCGAGCCTGATACTCATCCTGGAACGTCCGAAAATAATTTCGAAGTGCACCTTTGTCAGCGCTGTAATTTCTGACGAACCTGACCCTTAACATAAACTACTTTTCTGCCCGGATCTCCTCCTCTCCTTGTCCTGTACCTGTATTCTACCTGCTTGTTTTAGGCGACAAGCATCAACAACAAATCTTGTAGTTTGTACCTATGAGTAACAATTTTGTAGACTGGACAAACCAATCTTACTTTCCAAGGCAACAAAGATCGAATGAACCAATCTATTTCTTTTCGAAGCAACATATTAGGCTGGTGTGAACCAATCCATTTTTCTAAGGCAACAAAGATCGGATGAACCAATCCATTTCTCCGAGGCAACATATTTGACTGGTGTGAACCAATCTAATTTTCCGAGCCACAAAGATCCGATAAACCAATCTACTTTCCTGAGGCAACATATTTGACTGGTGTGAACCAATCTAATTTTCCGAGCCACAAAGAACAAGAGGGAGAAGGATCAAAGACATCGCTTCAATGAGCGTGTTGTTTTACCATCATGGAATGCCAAGGTTGATCTTCTCTTGAACCTGTTCGTCTGATGTGTTTACATATGTGGAGGAAGAGGCTTGCGGGCGTGGAGGTTCGTGAGCATGGATGTGAAGGGCGGCACCCTTGCGGCATGTACGCGTGCGTCTCCCTCCCCTCTGTGTGTGAAGATTGCTGGCCTTTATATAGGGAGAGGTTAGGGCCGGAGGAAGGCGCCTCATCTAGTGTGGACGCTGCCGCTTTTCTGTTTAGCCAGAGCGCATTGCGTGGTGCTCAACCTGCAGGAGCGGCTCTCGTACTTATCCGTTTTGTACGCGTCCCGGGAGCTAGGAACAGACTTAATAATCACATGTGAATAATGTTGTCGATTTTTTTATTGAAACGAGTGAAATGAGTGAAATTTGTTATTGAAACGAGTGAATTGGTTACTGGAATTAGTGAAATGAACGAATCGGTTTTTGAAATGAGTGAAATATATTATTGAAACAAGTGAAATATGTTATTGGAACGAGTGAAATCAGTTATTGAAACTAGTGAAATGAGTAAAATGAGTGAAATATGTTATTGAAATGAGTGAAATCAGTTAGTGAAATGAGATGAAATTTGTTTTTGAAATGATTGAAATCTATTATTAAAACAAGTGAGATATGTTATTCAAACGAGCGAAATGAGTGAAATATGTTATTGAAATGAGTGAAATATGTTATTGAAAATTTTAAACTAGTCAAAATATTTCAAAGATGATCCTTTTCTAAAGGTCCTTTTGTTAGGAGTTCAAATATTTAAAATGTTCTGAAATCAAAATATTGATTGAAAAGATATAAATGGTTTAAGTTAGGAAAGGTGAAATAAAAGGAATGAATTTGTTTGTGAGAGAGAAGAGAGAAGAGAGATAGTGGACATGCAGATGTGACACCATGTGCACCAGTTGATGTGATGTGTGGTGGAGATTTGGATTGTGCATGATGTCTTGTACCTACACTTTCTTGGTCAAGACGTGTGAAATAAGCCACCCCATGTGCGGCACACATGGGACCTTACACCCGGCCACCCTGTGTGCAGTTGTAACACGACTAAATTTAGAGAAGATACATTGTTAGGGGAGAGTCCACTAGCCACACAATATTCTTTCTTTATAATATTTTACACCATAAGGACGCTTACATTAGTACTTTCTCCGTTTTTATTTAGTTTGCGTATTAGCTTTGGTCAAAGTCAAGCTTTGTAAACTTTGACCAAATTTATAGACAAAAATATTGGCATATATAATAACAAATCAATACCACTAGATTCATTGTTGAATGTACTTCCACATCATATAGATTTGTTATGATAAATATTTATACTCTTTTCTATAGACTTGGTCAAAGATTAGGAAGTTTGACGAGGAGTACAATATAGGGTCCGCACATCTAAATATCTAGTTTGGGAGATCCCTAGTGAAAGAACGATGGAACAGTTGGCTACATCTTGTGCGGAGGTTCATGGGGTTTAATCTCTCTGATGAGCCTGATACGCTTCATTGGAAACTCTCAGTATTTGGGGTATTATTAGTGAATTCTATGTATTTAGATTTAATAGTCTGGTCCAATCGCGAGCTCGCTTCATATTTAAAAGATTAAAATACCTTTAAGAATAAAAAAATCATATGATTTGTGCACAGGGAAGTGATTCTGATTAAGGATAACTTGGCACAACACAGACGGGAGGGTACTAAACAATGCTGCTTCTATGATCCGGACGAAACTATAAAACACTTTTTTTCTCAAATGTCCACTTTCAAAGCTCTTATGGTGTATGATACATGTGGTGTTTAACGTTACTCTTTCAAATAGTATAAACACATTTGGGACGTGACTAAATGGAGTGGAGCCTAAAATTGCCGCCTATATTCGAATCGCAGTATGCACATTACTTTGGGCTATTGAACAGACAAATTCTTCCAATTTTTTTGCAGGTCATATACAGAGCAACAACTGAGATCCGTAGAAGGTAGTCACTCAGTCATGCGGAAGCCAAGGAGCATATGGCTATTGAGTGCAACCGCTGGGAGATGGTCGCACAAGATACACACAACTGGTTTAGATGGTGATCCAATAATAGGGCTAGATGTAGTCATCTTGTCCTGTTTTTGCCGGTTGTGGCAACTTTTATCTTTATTACTTTTCAGCTCCTCATGCAATCTTGTACCGAGCTACAGACGTTCTTACATGTTTGCTTAATAATATGGCTGCATGCATCTTATCAATGCAGAGGGTAATTCTCCTTTTTTTTTGAAGGCCTCACGTACGTAGGGGTTGCCTTGCCAGGAGACAGGGTTGAACCTAACAACAATGATCAGCGGTAGTGCGGAAGTGACCTGAGGGCATGGCCAATGCGTCTCTCCGACTGGGTGCTCCGCAGGCCAGCTAGGTTCAGGTGTCAGAAATGGTTGCCTCGCAATGTACTAGTGCCGCCTGCAGAGGAGGCGGGTGCTTGAGGGAAAAAGCTAGATAAAAAAGGAAAAATGGCTGGATTAGCAGCAGCCATCGATTGTCTCCTGGTTGATGCGTGTGTGAATGAGGAAGAAAAAGATGGGAAAAGTAAGAGAGAGGGAGCAACACGGGACCTAAAGACTGCTGCTGCTACTGTTGGGAGATAGTTATTCAAAGCGATGGATTCATACATATACAAGCCTAAATGCATGGCATGAGACCACCGAATAGTAATGCTTCCATAGTTCCTGCACTGAGAGAGGGACGAAAAGATGGAAAAGATAAAGCTGAGATGAATGGGTGGATTCGTGTGGTGGGAAGAGATAAGGCACGGCACGCGTTCTTCAGGTGGGGCCTCTGTCAGTTTGATGGAGCATGTTCCCGCAATTTTTCTTTTCTCCTATATAAGCCGTTGTGTCCCATTCCTCTCTTCAGCCACAGCTAACTCACTTAGCAAGAAGCTTGATTCCGAAGTTAGAAGAGGCAATGGGCTCTACCGTGACTAGCGACGAGGAGGCATGCATGTACGCGCTGCAGCTAGCAACGTCGTCTATCCTGCCGATGACGCTAAAGAACGCCATCGAACTGGGCATGCTCGAGACCCTTGTGAGTGCCGGCGGGAAGGCCCTATCCCCGTCCGAGGTGGCCGCGCAGCTGCCATGCAAGGCCAACCCAGACGCGCCGGCCATGGTGGACCGTATGCTGCGGCTGCTGGCCACGCACAAGGTCGTGTCGTGCGAGATGGAGAAGGGCGAGGACGGCCTCCTCGTCCGCCGGTATAGTCCGGCTCCGGTGTGCAAATGGCTCACCGCCAACGAGGATGGCGTCTCCATGGCACCCATGCTCCTCATGGTCCAGGACAAGGTCCTTATGGACTGCTGGTGAGCTTCTTCTACTTCTACTTTGCTCGAAAACCCAGCATCAACCCATTTTACTTGGATCATTTTCTGGAGGGGCTCGGATGCGAGGTCTATCTTTTGGGGGTCAAAATCAATTATTACATGCAATAAGTAAGTCATAAGAAGTAAGAACACTACTAAGGAGCTGTCCTGACCATCATCTTTTCACCGGTTTATGCTAGAGCTATTTCCCCCCTTTCGACAATTCGTTCCAAGGATAGGACTTGACGAAATTAGAAAGTAAGCATAGCTAGCAAAATGGAAAAGCAAGTAGCAGCAAGACAAGAACTGTCTGGACCACCGGACAACTTTTGTTGCCTTGCCCGTTCTCGGATGACAATAATCGGAACATAAAATATCTTCTTTTTTCTAATAAAAGGAACAAAGGATTGCATAATTCGTCAACCGATAACTTGCAGTTAGATATACTGTCCTACTTATCTAGGCAAGTTTCCGCAAAACTGTGTGAACTGAACTCAAGTCGAAACTAATCACCTTTTCATGGCTGTTAAAAGCACAATGTCAATGTAACGAACCGAAATGTTAATGAAATAACTTCTATATATGGCTACGTTTTGGATAACTTTCCTTATGATGAAGTAATGGAACTTGTGTGTGTTACAAATGGTTTAGTGAAATGAAAGTCGAAATTAGTAAAAAACTAAAAACATTTGCAGGTATCATTTGAAGGATGTCATGGTTGACGGCGGTCTCCCATTTTACAAGGCACATGGGACGAGTCTGTTCGAGTACCAGGGCAAAGATGCACACTTTAACAGTGTGTTCAATAAGAGTATGAAGGATCACACCACCATCATCATCAAGAAGCTTCTTGAGTTCTATAGGGGCTTTGATGGCGTCAACACCATTGTTGATGTCGGTGGTGGGGTCGGTACGATGATCCATGCCATCACCTCTACGTACCCTTGCATAAGGGGGATTAACTTCGACCTCCCACATGTCATCTCAGAGGTGCTGCCCTCTCCTCATGTGCAACACATTGGCGGCGACATGTTCAAGAAAGTGCCTCCAGGCGACACAATCCAAATGAAATGGATCCTCCATGATTGGAACGACGAGCACTGTATGATCCTGCTGAGGAACTGCTATGACGCGCTGCCAGCACAAGGCAAGGTGGTAGTCGTGGAGTGCATCCTTCCAGTGACGTCAGAAGCAAAGCTGGCGGAGCAGGTGGTGCTCAACGTCGACATGATCATGCTCACACAGTCATAGTGGCAAGGAGAAGTACCTAAACGAGTTTGAACAGCTGGCTATGGGCGCAGGGTTCAAATGTGTCAAGACCACCTACATCTACGCAGGATCGTGGGCTATTGAATTTACAAAATAGCCGCATCGTATTCTCGGTGTTCCTAAGTTTATTATCAACTTATGCTTCACAGTAAGCTTTTCAATATAACTAGTAAATAAATGTGCCCGTGCGTTGCAACGGGAGAAACAAATACTTATATGTTGTCACTTCTCTTTGCCCGAACCCACTACGTCATCATATGACACATGTACATTACCTTGGCATTATGATCTTCATCTGTATATGCAATGCAGCTATATATAGTTACCATCATCAACCACATATGCCAAATTTAAATGATCTCAAGAATTTGAAACTAAATCAATGAAGGTTAACCAGCCTTGCTACAACAACAATCTCAACTGAACAACATTCTACAATCCTATCTAGATGGAATACCGGTTCACATTTTCTTTCCACAAAATTTTGATCGATGATTTGTTGATTAACAGATTCAGCCGGAAAAAACATACATGGTTAACATGTAAAATGCAGCTAGGCGATTTCAATAGAATAATAAAGAAAAAAAATCATGCCGTCTCCAGCTGCATACCAAACTTCACTAGGGACAACTAATGCCACGGTATATGGGTCATGGCCTGACAATATCCTACAGCTGCAAGGTCTCACTAGTAGAAAAATGGTCAAATGTGAAGCACATTAGTGCCGGTTTAAATTTGAGCCGGCACTAATGTGACCATTAGTGCCGGTTCCAACGGCTAGGCGGGCGGGCATCATTAGTACCGGTTCGTGGACAACCTTTAGTACCGGTTCATGCCACGAACCGGTACTAATGAGGCTGTGTGAGGCTATGGTCAGGCTGGGGCCCCCACGAAGACCTTTAGTACCGGTTCATGCCCTGAACCGGTACTAGAGTTTCTTAGTAAGCTGATTTTTAGTCCCACCTCGCCAAGAGAGAGGCAGTATGAGCGGTTTATAAGTCGTGAGTGCACAGACAATGACGAAGAGTTGCAATGCTCACCTGCATGTTGATTAGTTTCAAGCCTTGCGGAATAGCATAGATTGCACTGAGCTATGTGCAGTGCAGTCTACACTATTCCGAATGGCTTGAAGCAAATTAACCAGCATTGCGCCTCTTTTTTATTTTTAATAACTTATTTGAACTCCGGACTTATTTTGTGTTCAGTATGCAGCATTCAAAGCGACGTCATCAATTTTCAACATGTTCTGACATCATTTGTTGTTTTTCGGTCATTTACCTAATTGTTTAGAGAGCTAAATGACCGTGAAATTGTTGAGGGCGTGCATACTTTTCTGCTTGCGGCTGAGGCAAACAAGCGGGCGGATGGTTTTATGCCTTGTCCATGTGCTGGCTATAAGAATGGTCACAATTACTCTACGTCAAGAACCATTCACGTCCACCTGTTTAAGTCCGGTTTCATGCCCCACTATAATGTTTGGACCAAGCACGGAGAAAGAGGGGTTATGATGGAAGACAATGAAGAAGAAGAGGACGACGACAGCTATCATGGCCATGGGTTCCCTGAATACGATGATACAACAATGGGGGAAGAAGCTGAGCCGGTAATGCGGGAAGAAGCTGAGCCGGCAATGCGGGAAGAAGCTGAAGAAGAGGCATCAGATGAGCCCGTTGATGATCTAGGTCGGGCCATTGCCGATGCAAAGAGAAACTGCGCAAGTGATTTGGAGAAGAAGAAGTTGCAACGCATGTTAGAGGATCACAAAAAATTATTGTACCCGAATTGCGTAGGTCACAAGAAAAAGCTGGGCACCACACTAAAATTGCTGCAATGGAAGGCAGTGAATGGTGTATCTGACAAGGGATTTTTAAAGTTAAGTTATTCACAAACTAGTGATTCACACTAATTTCAAATAATTCAAAATTTAAACTATTCAAATTTGAAAACTACGGGCACTAACAGAAAGTTTGTAATTTTTTGTACCTAAAGCAAAAATATTCACAAAGAAACTCTAAATATACAAAAAAAAACAATTCAAAAATAAATAAAGCAAAATAAAATAAAAGAAGCCCGCCTACTAGGCCAGAGCGGCCTGCATACGACTAGAAACCCAACCTGTTGTTGGGCCAGGATGCAGGCCCGCAAAGGCCCAGTAGGCCAACAGGGCAGCACAGAACATGTAGGCCCAGTAGGCCTGCTTTGAAGAGGAGCTCGAGAGAGCTACCGCATGGGGGTTTATAAACCAGTGCGGTCGCCCCTCGGCTAGCGAGGTGGGACTAAACTTGCGCACCGCACCTGCGCCAGCGCACCCCCTTTAGTACCGGTTCGTGGCACCAACCAGTACTAAAGGGGGGCCTTTAGTACCGGTTAGAGCCACCAACCGGTACTAAAGGGGATGCGGTTCCCGCCGCTTGGCCTGGCCAAAACAGGCCTTTAGTACCGGTTGGTGGCCTTCTATATATACAACACTTACGAAAATTTCATTCTCCCTCTGTTTCTTCCTCTGTTTCCCCATTGAAGCACCGCCCGCGCGCCCCGATCGATCGACGCCGTCGCCGTCGCCGCCCCCGTCCTCGTCGCCGCCCTCGTCTCCGTCGCCGCCCCGGGCCCGTCCCCATCGCGCCGTCCCCGCGTCACCGCCCCCGCGTCACGCCCCGGCCCGTCGCCGCCCCCGGCCGTCGCCTCGCCGTCGCCGTCGCCCCGCTGTGAGCTCTCCCCCTCTAACCCCTCTCCCTTGCCCTCGGCGGCCACCATGGGCGCCGCCCCTCCCCGAGCCCATACACACACACACAAGCATGATGAACACACACACACACACGTACATATGTATGAATTAATGCATGTATATATTAGTATATACGTATTTTGTATGTTTAATTAGTTTAGATTTTTTAGATTATTATTTTTTCACTAGTATATATGTATGAATGCATGTTAGATGGATATAATTAGTGTTTAATTAGTATGGAATTTTTTTTATATAATGTTGTTTTTCAGTTTTTTAATGGATGTATAAAAGTTGTGTTTTCTGTTTTTAGTGTTAGATGCTTAATTAGTATGAAATAGCATATAGAATTTTGACATATGCAATGATAGCATAATTAGTGTTATATAGAAATGTTAGAAATTCTAGTTATCAAAATCCAATCATTAAAAAAATGTTACTTTTTGCGGGCATATAGGTAGTATTTGTTCTCGACGATGCCCGGCCCGCATCCTCTCCGTCGACCCGTCCGCGAGGACGTCCGACTGACTCATGTCCGGGACTGGGCTCCGCCGGGCTGGCACTGGGAGGTGCTGCCTGGAGGGGCGCGCCGCTTGATGAGGAACCCGGCCCCGGGTCCCGTCGTCGACCCTGATCTTGTTTGGTGGCGTTCGCGTGGGCCAGTTTTGGTGCGGAGGGAGCCGGCCCCGCCGGAGGTGGTACGTCGCCGTGTCAGGGAGGAGGACGAGCACGTCCATCGCTACATGGTTGCGTTAGAGGGCGGCAGGTTCTCCAATACCTGGCAGTTTCTTCAGGGATCTCACTTCAGCTATGATCCTGTGAGGGTTCCTTCTCTTTGGGTGTTCACCGCCCGCGCCGCAGGAACCGCGAGTGTCCTAGATTCTTCTGTAGTATTCGATCTTTAATTAGCTACCTAGCCAGTGATGTACTATTCAATATTATATATTATTCAAGACGATGTATTCGAGATTGTATCTATTATTCAAGACGATGTATTCGAGATTATATCTATTATTCGAGACGATGTATTCAAGATTATATCTATTATTCGAGACGATGTAATTTGAATACTAAATTGTTTTATATTTCTTTTGGCATAGTTAAATAAAAGCTATGGCGGACAATACCGACAGAGAGGGAGAACATACCATGTTCGATATGATACGCGGGCCAGATGATGATCAGAATGAAAAAGATTATGACGGCTCCGAATTTCTAAACAACACCGGAGAGGGTGATGGACAAGGCCCAATCCTAAGCCTAGCACAAGATCGTGTAGTTCGTATGCTAAAGCTTTTCCAATGTCTAGTATCCTTTCCTTAGACCATGAGATTGTGCAACTCCCGGATACCGTAGGAGTACTTTGGGTGTGCCAAACGTCACAACGTAACTGGGTGGCTATAAAGTTACACTACGGTTATCCCCGAAAGTATCTGTTGGGTTGGCACGAATCAAGACTGGGATTTGTCACTCCGTATGACGGAGAGGTATCTCTGGGCCCACTCGGTTAGACATCATCGTAATGAGCTCAATGTGACTAAGGGGTTGGTCACGGGATGATGTGTTACGGAACGAGTAAAGAGACTTGCCGTAATGAGATTGAACAAGATATCGGTATACCGACGATCGAATCTCGGGCAAGTGCTATACCGGTAGACAAAGGGAATCATATTCGGGATTGATTGAATCCTTGACATCGTGGTTCATCCGATGAGATCATCTTGGAACATGTGGGAGCCAACATGGGTATCCAGATCCCGCTATTGGTTATTGGCCGGAGAGATGTCTCGATCATGTCTGCATAGTTCCCGAACCCGTAGGGTCTACACACTTAAGGTTCGATGACGCTAGGCTTATAGGGAATAGATGTACGTGGTTACCGAATGTTGTTCGGAGTCCCGGATGAGATCCCGGACATCACGAGGAGTTCCGGAATGGTCCGGGGGTAAAGATTTATATATGGGAAGTCCTGTTTTGGACACCGGAAGTGTTCTGGGCGTTATCGGTAACATACCAGGACCACCGGAAGGTTTTGGGGTCCACCGGAAGGGGCCACTAGCCCCGGAGGCCTGCGTGGGCCAAGTGTGGGAAGGGACCAGCCCCTAGGTGGGCTGGTGCGCCTCCCACAAGAGGCCCAAGGCGCAGGGAAGGGGGAAACCCTAGGCTCAGATGGGCCTAAGGCCCACCTAGGGTGCGCCCCCCTCTCTCCCCCTCTGGCCGCCCCCTAGATGCATCTAGGGCTAGTCGCGGGGAACCTAGATGGGGGCGCAGCCCCTCCCCTCCCCCCTGTATATAGTGGGGTTTTTGGGGCTGTCAGAGACATGAGTCTCCCTCTCTCTTGGCGCAACCCTATCACTCTCCCTCCTCGTCTCTCACAGTGCTTGGCGAAGCCCTGCTGGAGTGCCACACTCCTCCACCACCACCACGCCGTCATGCTGCTGCTGGACGGAGTCTTTCCCAACCTCTCCCTCTCTCCTTGCTGGATCAAGGGGTGGGAGACGTCACCGGACTGCACGTGTGTTGAACGCGGAGGCACCGTTGTTCGGTGCTTAGATCGGATTCGGCCGCGATCTGAATCGCTTCGTGTATGACTCCTTCATACGCGTTCTTGTAACGCTTCTGTTTCGTGATATTCAAGGGTATGAAGATACACTCCCCTCTCTCTTGTTGCTAGTCTCTCCATAGATTGATCTTGGTGATGCGTAGAATTTTTTTAATTTCTGCAACGATCCCCAACAATTTTTGGCGTCGGTCTCACGTCAAGAAGGTGCCTGAGTCGTCCACGAGGTAGGCCCACGCGCCCCGGGGGGGGGGGGCCACCCTCGTGGATGGCCCGGGACTCTTTTGGCCAACTCTTTTACTTTCGGGGTCTTCTTTTGGTCCATAAAAAATCGTCAAAAAATGGCACGTTAATTGGACTCCGTTTGATATTCCTTTTCTGTAAAACTCAAAAACAAGGAAAAAAACAGAAACTGGCACTGGGCTCTAGGTTAATAGGTTAGTCCCAAAAATCATATAAAATAGCATATAAATGCATATAAAACATCCAAGGTTGATAATATAATAGCATGGAACAATCAAAAATTATAGATACGTTGGAGACATATCAAGCATCCCCAAGCTTAATTCCTACTCGTCCTCGAGTAGGTAAATGATAAAAACAGAATTTTTGATGTGGAATGCTACCTAACATATTTATCAATGTAATCTTCTTTATTGTGGCAAGAATATTCAGATCCATAAGATTCAAGACAAAAGTTTAATATTGACATAAAATAATAATACTTCAAGCATACTAACTAAGCAATCATGTCTTCTCAAAATAACATCGCCAAAGAAAGCTATCCCTACAAAATCATATAGTCTGGCTATGCTCTATCTTCATCACACAAAATATTTCAATCATGCAAAACCCCGATGACAAGCCAAGCAATTGTTTCATACTTTTGATGTTCTCAAACTTTTTCAATCTTCACGCAATACATGAGCGTGAGCCATGGACTTAGCACTATAGGTGGAATAGAATGGTGGTGGTGGAGAAGACAAAAATTAGAAGATAGTCTCACATCAACTAGGCGTATCAACGGGCTATAGAGATGCCCATCAATAGATATCAATGTGAGTGAGTAGGGATTGCCATGCAACGGATGCACTAGAGCTATAAGTGTATGAAAGCTCAAAAAGAAACTAAGTGGGTGTGCATCCAACTCGCTTGCTCATGAAGACCTAGGGCATTTTGAGGAAGCCCATCATTGGAATATACAAGCCAATTTCTATAATGAATGATTCCCACTAGTATATGAAAGTGACAACATAGGAGACTCTCTATCATGAAGATCATGGTGCTACTTTAAAGCACAAGTGTGGTAAAAGGATAGTAGCATTGTCCCTTATCTCTTTTTCTCTCATTTTTTTTGTTTTTTTTGTTTTTTTGGGCCTTCTCCTTTTTTATGGCCTCTCTTTTCTTTTCTTTTTCGTCCCAAGTCTCATCCCGACTTGTGGGGGAATCATAGTCTCCATCATCCTTTCCTCACATGGGACAATGCTCTAATAATGATGATCATCACACTTTGATTTACTTATAGCTCAAGAATTACAACTCGATACTTAAAACAAAATATGACTCTATATGAATGCCTCCGGCGGTGTACCGGGATGTGCAATCACTCATGAGTGACATGTATGAAATAATTATGAATGGTGGCTTTGCCACAAATATGATGTCAACTACATGATCATGCAAAGTAATATGGCAATGATGAAGTGTGTCATAATAAACGGAACGGCGGAAAGTTGCATGGCAATATATCTCGGAATGGCTATGGAAATGCCATAATAGGTAGGTATGGTGGCTGTTTTGAGGAAGGTAAATGGTGGGTTTATGGTACCGGTGAAAGTTGCGCGGTACTAGAGAGGCTAGCAATGGTGGAAGGGTGAGGGTGCGTATAATCCATGGACTCAACATTAGTCATAAAGAACTCACATACTTATTGCAAAAATATATTAGTCATCGAAACAAAGTACTACGCGCATGCTCCTAGAGGGGTAGATTGGTAGGAAAAGACCATCGCTCGTCCCCGACCGCCACTCATAAGGAAGACAATCAATAAATAAATCATGCTCCAACTTCATCACATAACGGTTCACCATACGTGCATGCTACGGGAATCACAAACTTTAACACAAGTATCTCTCAAATTCACAACTAGTAAACTAGCATGACTCTAATATCACCATCTTCATATCTCAAAACGATCATCAAGTATCAAACTTCTCATAGTATTCAATGCATTCTATATGAAAGTTTTTATTATACCCATCTTGGATGCCCATCATATTAGGACTAGTTTCATAACCAAAGCAAATTACCATCCTGTTTAGGAATCTCAAAATAATATAAGTGAAGCATGAGAGTTCATCTATTTCTTCAAAATAAAACCACCGCCGTTCTCTAAAAAGATATAAGTGAAGCACTAGAGCAAATGACAAACTACTCCGAAAGATATAAGTGAAGATCAATGAGTAGTCGAATAATTATGGAACTATGTGAAGACTCTCTAACATTTAATAATTTCAGATCTTGGTATTTTACTCAAACATCAAGCAAAACAAAATAAAATAAAATGACGCTCCAAGCAAAACACATATCATGTGGTGAATAAAAATATAGCTCCAAGTAAAGTTACCGATGAACGAAGACGAAAGAGGGGATGCCTTCCGGGGCATCCCCAAGCTTAGTCTCTTGGTTGTCCTTGAATATTACCTTGGGGTGCCTTGAGCATCCCCAAGCTTAGGCTCTTGCCACTCCTTATTCCATAGTCCATCGAATCTTTACCCAAAAACTTGAAAACTTCACAACACAAAACTTAACAGAAAACTCGTAAGCCCCGTTAGTATAAGAAAATAAATCACCACTTAGGTACTGTTGTGAACTCATTATTTATTTATATTTGTGTAATATCTACTGTATTCCAACTTCTCTATGATTCATACCCGCCGATACTACTCATAGATTCATCAAAATAGGCAAACAACACAATGAAAACAGAATCTGTCAAGAACAGAACAGTCTGTAGTAATATGTAGGTTTCGAATACTTCTGTAATCCTAAAAATTCTGAAATAAATTGGTGGACGTGAGGAATTTGTCTATTAATCATCTGCAAAAAGAATCAACCTAATCTCACTCTCCAGTAAAACATGGAAGCTAGTCTCGTGAGCGCTAAAGTTTCTGTTTTTTACAGCAAGATCGCAAAGACATGACCCAAGTCTTCCCAAAGGTTCTACTTGGCACAAACACTAACTAAAACATAAAACCACATCTAAACAGAGGCTATATGAATTATTTATTTCTAAACAGGAGCAAAAATCAAGGAACAAAAATAAAATTGGGTTGCCTCCCAACAAGCGCTATCGTTTAACGCCCCTAGCCAGGCATGATGATTTTAATGATGCTCACATAAAAGAGAAGAATTGAAACATAAAGAGAGAATCATGAAGAATATGACTAGCACATTTAAGTCTAACCCTCTTCCTATGCATAGGGATTTTGTGATTAAACTTCTGGGAACAATAATCAACTAGCATAGGAAGGCAAAACAAGCATAACTTTAAAACTTTAAGCACACAGAGAGGAAATTTAATATTATTGCAATTCCTACAAGCATATATTCCTCCCTCATAATAGTTTTCAGTAGCATCATGAATGAATTAAACAATATAACGATCAAATAAATCATTCTTTTCATGATCTACAAGCATAGAAATTTTACTACTCTCCACATAAGCAAAATTCTTCTCGTTCGGAATAGTGGGAGTATCATAAGAAACTCGAATATTATAAATTGTTTCCACATTAAAAGAGTAATGTTCAGAAAAAGGGTAATCATAATCATGACAAGTTTTATAAATATAATCATCGCTACTTTTTATAGCATAAGTGTCATCACAATAATCATCATAAATAGGAGGCATGCTATCATCATAATAAATTTGCTCATCAAAACTTGGGAGACTAAAAATATCATATTCATTAAACATAGCATCCCCAAGCTTGGGCCTTTTCATATCATAAGCATAATCACTCTCATCATTAATAGTATGGATAGCACCAATGATATAACAATTATCATCATCACAATGAGTAATAGGAGCAACATCATTTGGGAGGGATACATTTTTACCTTTGCTTCTCCGTCTTTTCTTTCTCTTCTTCACATCATGTGTGGGTTTAATCCTCTTTTCGGAGCTCCTTATTAATGAGATTGGTCAAATAGAAGGCTTCCCCTCGTTACCTGATTCATCATAAGAAATAATAGGAGGATATTGGGAAGTCTCTTCCCTTTCATTAGTATTCTCTTCATCTTCTATTTGTTTTCTTGACTTTATGTAATTGGCAATATAAGGATTTTAAATGCAATTCACCGCACAATACATATAAATTTCCTCTAGATCAAAATCAAGAACATTATTGAGGGCAAATTCTGGAATATCCTTAGTTATACGTTGCATTTCTTCATAACCCGGAAGCAAACTAAGTTCATTATGATGCGCAAGGGAAATCAAGTCATCACAATTTTTGGACACGATTCGATCATGAAACAATTTGCATTGGATATTTAAATGACCACGTTCATTGCAAAGTTCACAAGGATGGCTAAGAAAATTTAAATTTTCAACACAAACATCCAGCCTTTCTTGCAACCATTTAGTTCCTAAATACTTATGCCTCTTGCAAAATCTATCTTCCCTATTTGGTGTGTATTTGCAAACTCTATGCACTGCACAAAAATTGACATGCTTATATGAGATATTTTCATGATGACTAGTGCAATCATCATTAGTACTATGGATATTCAAAGAGTTCATACTAACAACATTGCAACCATGCTCATCATTCAAAGATTTAGTGCCAGACATTCTAATGCATTCTTCTTCTAACACTTTGGCACAATTATCGGAATCCTTATTTTCATGAAAGATATTAAAAAGATGAAGCATATGAGGTACCGTCACTTCCATTTTTTGTAGTTTTCTTTTATAAACTAAACTAGTGATAAAACAAGAAACAAAAAGACTCGATTGCAAGATCTAAAGATATACCTTCAAGCGCTAGCCTCCCCGGCAATGGCGCCAGAAAAGAGCTTGATGTCTACTACACAACCTTCTTCTTGTAGATGTTGTTGGGCCTGCAAGTGCAGAGGTTTGTAGGACAGTAGCAAATTTCCCTCAAGTGGATGACCTACGGTTTATCAATCCGTGGGAGGCGTAGGATGAAGATGGTCTCTCTCAAGCAACCCTGCAATCAAATAACAAAGAGTCTCTTGTGTCCCCAACACACCCAATACAATGATAAATTGTATAGGTGCACTAGTTCGGCGAAGAGATAGTGATACAAGGTGCAATATGGATGATAGATATAGGTTTTTGTAATCTGAAAATATAAAAACAGCAAGGTAGCAAGTGGTAAAAGTGAGCACAAACGGTATTGCAATGCTAGGAAACAAGGCCTAGGGTTCATACTTTCACTAGTGCAAGTTCTCTCAACAATAATAACATAATTGGATCATATAACTATCCGTCAACATGCAACAAAGAGTCACTCCAAAGTCACTAATAGCGGAGAACAAACGAAGAGATTACGGTAGGGTACGAAACCACCTCAAAGTTATTCTTTCTGATCGATCTATTCAAGAGTTCGTACTAGAATAACACCTTAAGACACAAATCAACCAAAACCCTAATGTCACCTAGATACTCCAATGTCACCTCAAGTATCCGTGGGTATGATTATACGATATGCATCACACAATCTCAGAGTCATCTATTCAACCAACACAAAGAAATTCAAAGAGTGCCGCAAAGTTTCTACCGGAGAGTCAGGACGAAAACGTGTGCCAACCCCTATGCATAAGTTCACGAGGTCACGGAACTCGCAAGTTGATCACCAAGACATACATAAAGTGGATCACATGATATCCCATTGTCACCACAGATAAGCACATGCAAGACATACATCAAGTGTTCTCAAATCCTTAAAGACTCAATCCGATAAGATAACTTCAAAGGGAAAACTCAATTCATCACAAGAGAGTAGAGGGGGAGAAACATCATAAGATCCAACTATAATAGCAAAGCTTGCGGTACATCAAGATCGTACCACCTCAAGAACACGAGAGAGAGAGAGAGAGAGAGAGAGATCGAACACATAGCTATTGGTACATACCCTCAGCCCCGAGGGAGAACTACTCCCTCCTCGTCATGGAGAGTGCCGGGATGATGAAGATGACCACCGGAGAGGGATTCCTACCCCCTCCGGCAAGGTGCCGGAATGGGTGTAGATTGGTTTTCGGTGGCTGCGGAGGCTTATGGCGGCGGAACTCCCGATCTAGGTTATTTTCTGGAGGTTTATATATTTATAGGAATTTTTGGCGTCGGTCTCATGTCAAGAAGGTGCCCGGGTCCTCCATGAGGTAGGCCCACGCGCCCGGGGGGGGGGGGCACCTTCGTGGATGGCCCGGGACTCTTCTGGCCCAACTCTTTTACTCCGGGGTCTTCTTTTGGTCCATAAAAAATCGTCAAAAATTGGCACGTCAATTGGACTTCGTTTGGTATTCCTTTTCTGTAAAACTCAAAAACAAGGAAAAAAACACAAACTGGCACTCGTCTCTAGGTTAATAGGTTAGTCCCAAAAATCATATAAAATAGCATATAAATGCATATAAAACATGCAAGGTTGATAATATAATAGCATGGAACAATCAAAAATTATAGATATGTTGGAGACGTATCAATTTGTCATTTCATTTGTTTATTTTGGCTATATGTGCTTTGAATGAAGTTTACATGGTAATGGCCAATATTTATCTATCGTCCTAAGATTATGTCAATGCATGGCCGGTGTAGTACTCTAACATCGTCCTTAGTTAGATTGGAGAGCGAGATAAGGTACGTGCTCATGGAAACTTATATGTATGCCTATATTATGATTGAATGGAGTTGACACATCATGACCGATGTCATTGAATATATGCTGCATAGGCCAATTCATAGTTGCAGAATTGGCTAGTGGGCTTATACTTTGTTTGGATATGATTTGGCTTATGCATCTTTGAGATCTATAAGAGGCCAAATCATAGCTGATTTTATTACTGAACATCAGATTAATGACTGCATAATGTTGATATTAGCCTTGTCTTTCTAGTACTATGGAGATTATATCTTGATGGTTAAATTTGTAGCAATGTCCAAGGTGTTGGTGTTGTTTATATATCTCCTCATGGTGTTGTTTTTGAAGCCTCATGCCATTTAGAGTATTTTTGCACAAATAATCAGGCCGAATATGAAGCATTGTTATTCGGTTTAGAGATGTTGTTTGCCATAGGTGCTACACATATTGAGGCTTTTGGTGATTCGTTATTAGTAGTGCAAGTAATATCCAAAGTCTTTCAATGTTTTGACGAATCACTTCATGTTTATCTTATAAATGTCTAGATATAATTTCTACTTCGGATTATTTTAGCATTGCTCATATATATAGACATGATAATTGGAGAGAGTTGGCATAGTAAGCATCCGGCTACCACGTCGGTCATGGTGTGTTGCACATCTATCAATAGCCGATGCTTATTCTTGCCAACATAGGTAAGGCCGAATTGGAGCTCACCACCTCTGCCATTAATGAAACTTTTATGCAGGCGAAGTAAGGATTGGAGGAGTTCATTCTTGATTATCTGCAAAATCCTAGCGAAATGGTCAACAATATGGTTTGGAGGATGGTTTTGATCTATGGAACGTTATCACCGGATTGTTATGGAAGCTGAAAAGTTTCCACCCAAGTTTGCATCAAGAGGTTCAAACAAGCAATAGCCGATATATACTTATCATCCTAAGAACATGAAAAATGGCCGATGGAGTGTTGACATTGTCCTTAGAATAAGCTCTGTGCAAGTTATTTTTCGGCACACAAGCTTTGCCGAAAAATAGGGGGGCATGTGTTGACACCGGATTTTGGCATTGACAAAAAAAATTAAGAATGCCTCAAATGGAAAAGTTCTCAAAGTGAGAAAGTTTCGTATCATCGAAAGGAGAAACTTTGATATTTTGGTCATAGCCATCCGATCTCATCTCTAAGGCCGAAGTTGTGTTCGAAGTACTGAGATTTTGTATCCAGAATACTTTTCGGCTAATTACACCCCCAAGACAGCCCCATATGGAAAACTGATCTGCATGAATTGTCTTCGTCTCGTCGAAATGATTGATTTTGATATAAAGATCGTCCCAATCAGAGGTCTTATGCAAAAGTTAAAGCTCGCACAGCGCGACCCTCCAGTGGGCAAAATATGATGCCCAGAACCAGACACACGTGTGGGTATGTCTAATGAGCTGCGTGAATATTTAGTTGTTTTGCGCGAGCGATTTGGCCCTGAATATGTACTCAAATTGAAAAACGTTCAAGATGAAAGTTGTTTGTCTCGTCGAAACGAGTAAATATGCTTTTGGGCTCATTTTCATCAGAGGTCGTTTACCACCACAAAAAAAGACCCGCAAGGTGCAGCCAGTTTTAGACCAAACAGTTTTGGAAAGTTCGGATAAAATCAATCCGATTTTGACTAGGGTTTTGGATGTGAATCCAAACCTTTTCCTTGCACGGGAAGTCCAGCCGCCTCTTATGTACCTAAGGGGTGACGGCCGATTGAACAACACACAATCGGCAAAATCATCTACCACTTTTTTATCTTTTATCTTTTCTCCTTAACCCTAGTTCTTCTTCTTCCTCGTTCTTTGTCTGTTCTTCTTGTTGCAGGGTGGCAAACCTTGAGGCCCTAGGGGCGGTCAGGTTGACCTAGGGCAGCCCATAGCCTCCGCGCGCCCTGACGGGGTCCCTCCCGGGCGTGTGGGGTTTTGGGTCCTCAAAAGCACCCTCCGGATTGCTTGCGTACCGCGCTTCCGGACGTATCTCCTTCGACGTGAGCTGCGGTGCATCATCCCCGGTGTCGAGGGTACACGGTGACGTGTTTGTGTGCGAACACATCCCTCCTTCTAATTAGCGCCTGTACCCGTCTCTCGCAGACACCACAGTCACCACCTTGTCATCAGTGGTGTTTGTCCAGTCCAGACCGATCTTTTACCTGGCTGGTCTAGTGCAAAAAAGGGGATCGTTGGGTGCTTCGGTTCGGTCCGCCGGTCCAAGCAGCGACTCGATCAGGGACCGGACCATGTCCACCCTGAGCCGTCGAGCACGCGTCGGGCGTCATGAAGAGGCTTGAGAGGCTGGATTCGCCGAGCCAATCAAGGTGGAGCACGAGTCGGACGTCTCGAGGAGGCATGAGTCGGTGGCAATGATGAGGACGAGGGGCATGGTTCTTGTCGTCACGACGTGGGTGCCTCAGGTAACCGACGGTGCACACCGAAGGCAAGGACAGGTGGGGTGTTTTGGCGGTAGTCAGAAGCCGGGCAAGGAAATTATCCTGAGAAGTTGTCGTGAATGAGTATATTTAAGGATCCAGAGGCATGAGAAGTAAGGGGATAGGGATCGGCTATGACCGGTTTAGCCCTCAAAGAATCTCTCCCTCCCCCTTCTTCTCCTCCCGTGTTGCCCTCGCATGGCAATGGGGAAGAACCCTAACCCGCTATCGCTAACCACCTCCCTTCCCATCTTTCTCCCTCGCCACCGCCAAAGGACGCAGGCGGGCGAAGCCTGGAAGGCGGTGGCGATAGCGCCCAGATAATATTTAAGTGGCATATGAGTATTTCCATATAATTAAGAAGAAAAGGTCGGGCAAAGAAGGTCTTTGCGCTATAAAATTGGATATGCAAAAAGCTTATGGCCGAGTGGAGGTGGCCTTTTCTGAAGAAAATTATGCTGAAGTTGGGATATCAGGAGTATTGGGTGAATTTAGTTATGCAATGCGTATCCACCCTGGAATACTGAGTTCAGTTTAATGCAGAAGAAACCAAGAGTTATAAGCCTACTAGAGGACTAAGGTAGAGCGATCCCCTCTCTACCTACTTATTCTTTCAATGTACCAAGGGCCCAACTCCTCTCTTGGCTCATGCAGAGGAGAATGGAGATATGTCTGAAGTGAAGGTCAGCAGAAATGCCCCAGCGATTTCCAATCTTCCAATCCGCTCTTTTTGCCCATGACTTATTGATCCTTATGGGAGCTAACGCCAGGAACACAGAGGTTTTGAGACAATTTTGGACTCTTATTGTGCCGCTTCGGGGCAAAAGGGGAATGTTGAAAAATCAAGCCTATTTTTCATTCCCAATATGAAAGTGGAAGACAAGGTGGAAATTTGCACAACTCAGAATATTATGAACAGAAGCAATCAATGACAAATATTTGGGCTTGCCAACCAACATTGGTACAGACAAAAGCGGCCGTTTTCAATTCCTGAATGATCGGATCATTATGAAAAATAGTGGATGGAAAGAAAAACTGTTGTCCGCTGGAGGGAAGGAAACTCTCCTCAAATCTATTGTACAAGCTATCCCCACATATACCATGTCCATCTTAAAAAAAATTATATTTCTTTTGCAAAGGAATAATTAAAGCGATATCGCATTTCTGATGGGGCGATGAGAACAACCAGAAGAGGATGGATTGGATGGCTTGGTGAAAGATGTGTGCCCCGAAAGATTAAGGAGGTATGGGCTTGAATTATTACTCCTTATGCGAGAACATGACTTATCGATATTGGGCCTTCAGAATGCATGTGAAATGATAGCTATTACCGCTTGGTACTTATGGTGAGATAGATGTAAGTTGGTTCATGAAGAAAAAATTCGAGATGCGTACCAGACTTCCATGGGGGTTTGTGAAATATAGGCGAACTATGTGAATTCCCACTCCCCTAATACAACAAGGAAAAAGAGGGGATGGAGTAGACCTCCTATGGGTTTTATTAAACTGAATGTTGATGCATCTTTTGATTATGATCTGCTGAGGGGCACAACTAGCGTTGTATTCGAAGATGACAAAGAAAAAATCATTGTTGGTGAAAATTGGAAGATTGATTGGTGCTGATGCTGTGACAATAGAAGCACTATCTCTAAGATTTGGATTATCTCTATTGGGATGCAATCATCTTGTTACCAACTTTAATAATATGGAAGTCATCGATACAATGAAGAATGAAGGACGATCGGCGGGAGCGGCAAGTGCAATTTTTGTTGATTGCCATTTTTTGGCTTGTGGATTTTCTCTTACTGGTTTCAAACTGTGTTTTGATTTTCGGCCGGAAAAAACGGATTTCGGCCATCTTGGCCTGGGGTGGAAAGTATCTTCAGGCCGAAATTGATCAAATTTGGTAAATTTTGGTCAAATTTAAGTCAAATTGCAGTCAAAATTTGGTCAAATTTCATTCGAAATTTTTGAAAATGACCAAATTTCGGCCATCTCGGCCTAGGGCAAAAAAGAAAACTCAAACCGAAAATCAAAACACAGGTTTCAAACACCGTAATAGGGAAGCGAATAATGTTGCTCATGAAATTGCTAGGTTAACGGAATTTTCCTCGAGAAATAATTGGTTTGAGGAGTCCAATTAATATTTTATTTGAGAAACAGGAGTCCTATTAATAAAGCTGTTAATTGTTGTCAAAAAGTTTGCTAGTAGAAGCCAAAGCCAAACCCAAATACCCCAACCCACATCGCCGGTCGTTCTCCTTCGCTACCGCCGCTGCCGCCGCCATGAATCGCAAAAACGCCTCGTCAGCCGCTAGCAAGAAAGAGAAGCCCCCGTCCGTGTCCGCCATGCTAGCCTCGATGGACAAGCCGGCGCCCAACGCCAGGCCCGCGACCAGACCCAAGCCGAACAAGCCCTCCAAGGCACTGCCCACGTCGTCTTTGTTGGAATTCTGTCCACAGGATCGATCACATCAAATCATGATAAACACACATACGTAAAAACTTTTATCGAAGACACGTGTCGTGCCTCTCCTTTCTTTATTTTTTTCTTGTTTTCTTTACACAGTGTTACAAAACTCACGCAGCCGAACCTGTATATATATACAGAACCGACCGACCTAAACACAACTTCAAGACCTATACGGCAAACGCTAACCTAATCCCATACGGACTCCTCATCCTAGTACTACTAGCATACGAACGTGGCATGCAAGCCAACTAGGAAACCTACCTAATAATTAGATTAACACACGTACTACATGGACTACTAGTACTCAGACTCAAACTGTACATGCATGTGCTAGTACTTCACTAACACCTGCACTACAAACTCAAGATTATTGCTAACAATTTCTTCCTAATCTTGACACGGGTCTTTTGTGCTTCTTCGATCTTGACTCGTTGTAGATTTACGACTTATTGATCCAAACTTCGACGCATGATTCAGACTACCAGCCCACACAGTCGCATCTACGCGTGCAACATGCAAGATTGGACGCACCATCAATCTTCACGTCGTTCAACTTAACTGGTCACTGTCCCACTATACGTCAAGTTTGATCTTCAACCGTTATATCTATACACTAAGTATGACCCGCCTGGAAACACGCAGAACCTCCTTGCTCTGTCATGTTGTGCCACCGCCATTGCTTGGCCGCTGCCTTACACTCGGTCCGCACCATACTACTTGTACTTGCTTGCAGTAGATCGCCTTCTACCGGTCGCACACCTCCTCGCTTTACGATGGCTTCGTCTACCATCGTCCGCCTTCGGCATCACACCGAATCCACACTGGCCCCAACCAGGACGCTCCACGAGGACATGGACATAACTCACGGAACACCGTGCACACCGCTTCCACTTCAACGAATCATCATCAAGACGAGCACTTGGACACGACGACGACTCACAGACGCAACGACAACTGACCATGCAAACTCGCACGACACCTTGACTTATCTGACTCCCCCGGACAATGATCTTGATGAATTCCAGTGCCGCACCTCGGCACCACCTCTCCCATCAACGATCTCCTTCCACCGTGTTTCTGACGACAACCTGCCGCCTCCTTCCTTGTCGCTCCACAGAACGACGATCGCTTGATCCTCTGCGTCGCTGCACCACCCAGCAACTTCATCGCCCGCCCCGAGGCGCTAGTCGGGTCGCCACCCCGGGGCAAGCGTAGGTTCACTCGAACCTTGCTCTGATACCAATTGTTGAAAATTCTCCCACAGGATCGATCACATCAAATCACGATAAACACACACACACACAAAAACTTTTGCCAAAAGCACGTGTCGTGCCTCTCCTCTCTTTATTTTTTTTCTTGTTTTCTCTACACGGTGTTACAAAACTCACGCAGCCGGACCTGTATATATATACAGAACCGACCGACCTAAACACAACTTCAAGACCTATACGGCAAACGCTAACCTAATCCCATACGGACTCCTCATCCTAGTACTACTAGCATACGAACGTGGCATGCAAGCCAACAAGGAAACCTACCTAATAATTAGACTAACACACGTACTACATGGACTACTAGTACTCAGACTCAAACTGTACATGCATGTGCTAGTACTTCACTAACACCTGCACTACAAACTCAAGATTATTGCTAACAGTCCTCCTACGTGGGCGACATCGACCTGCCCCCGTCCGATGACTAGGAGGACGAGGCCGACGTGACCGACATTGCCAAGGCCAAGCCAGCCCGCGCCACCGTCGACCTTAGCGCCCTCGCGCCCTCGGACAATGACTCGAAGAAGAAGGAGAAGCGCGAGATGATGGCGGCGGCCGCGGCCGCCAAGCGGGAGGCGCTCCGCGACGACCACGACGCCTTCTCCGTTGTCATCGGCGCCCGCATCCCCGGATCCGCCGCCGTCGACGGGAACATCAAGGACTTCGTGCTCGACAACTTCTCCGTCTCAGCGCGGGGGAAGGAGCTGCTCAAAGGCGCCTCACTCCGGATCTCGCACGGTCACCGATATGGTCTCATGGGGCCCAACGACATGGGCAAATCCACCCTCCTGAAGATGCTCTCCTGGCGGCAGGTGCCCGTGCCCAAGAACATCGATGTGCTGCTTGTGGAGCGGGAGATTGTCGGCGATGACCGCTCGGCGACCGATGCCGTGGTTGCGGCCAAGTGGTTAGAGTAACTCCAATGGAGCGACCCATTTTATCCGCGGCCGTCCGTTTGGGTCGGCACGGACAAAAAAACCGGCCCAACACGCCGATCAAAACGGACGCGCATCCGCTTTCGTCCGCCTGCCGATTCATTCTCGGCCCATTTTTGAGCCTGATTTGCGTCGGTGCGGACACAAAACGAACGCGCGCGCACTCACTCTTTTTTCTCACCGGGCCCTCTAGTCGGTGGCACGTTGGATTCACATCCTCGCCCGTCTGCTACGTCACCGACGCCGCCGACCATTTTTTCAGATAAAAATGAATACACAGATAGTTCAAGCGTACACAGATAAAAGAACAGACCACTACTCATCACTTTCTGACTCCGACTTGGTAATGTCCTCCTCTGACGTCTGAATGTAGGCGCCAGCATACGCCTCGTCTTCAAAGTCCCAACCCGCCATTTCTCGTAGCTTCAATTTCAATTGAGCTGCCTACTTCCGCGAACGTTTGTCCTCCCGATAGGCGGCTCGCTCCCTCCTCCTCGCGTCCCTCTCCAACCTCTTTTGCTTGTAGAACTGGCGCTTGATGACGATGTCCTACGGGAAGCCTCCGCGCCACACCACCAAGGCTTCCACGTCCTTCTCCGCGATGGCGAGGCGACGCTGCCGCCTCCGGTGGACACAACGATCCTCGTCGGTGAAAAGCCGCGGGAGAGGCGCCAGATCCTGGGCCCGCTGGCTCGAACGTTGGGAAAATTCATATCCCGACGAGGCCTCAGGAGGCGCCACGCCGCCGCGTCGTGCGCGCGGGCCGCCTCCTCTGCGGTGTCAAAGGTACCGAGGATGAGACGTTTCTCGCGAAACCAGATCTTGGAGGAGAAGGCGCCAGAGTGGCGCTCGCGGACTCCGCGAAAATCCGAAGCACCCAGGCGACGGATCGACATGGTGGCGCAGAGGCGGCGATAGTGGGCGGCAGACAGAGTGTGGGGGGAGCGCCTTCTTTATAACGAGCGCCGGCCGCGGCGCGCGTGAACCTTTCCTGAGCGCTGGAGCGCCAAAACCAGCGCGCGCTGGGCCGCTTCCCCCCCCCCCCCCCCCCCCCCCCCCCCCCCCCCCCCCCCCCCCCCCCCC